>NC_052320.1:7938905-8238905 GCF_016432855.1 Salvelinus namaycush | reverse complement strand
TTCATCCTTGGGTGCAATTTCCAAACGCCTGAAGGTACCACGTTCATCTGTACAAACAATAGTACGCAAGTATAAACACCATGAGTGTAACGGCAGTCGTAATCCTCCTCCTCGGACGAGGAGAGGCGAGACGGATCGGACCAATACGCAGAGTGGTTAGTTTCCATAGTGATTTAATAATTAACAAAAACAATATGCGATACAAAATAACTACCGTGACAGTCCTGTGTGGCGGAACACTGACACAAGAACAAACACCCACAAAACACCCGTGAAACCCCGGCTGCCTTAGTATGATTCTCAATCAGGGACAACGATTGACAGCTGCCTCTGATTGAGAATCATACCAGGCCGAACACAAAACCCCAACATAGAAAATCACACATAGATAGCCCACCCCAACTCACGCCCTGACCAACTAAATAAATACAAGAAAAAGGAAAAACAGGTCAGGAACGTGACATAACCCCCCCCTTAAGGTGCGAACTCCGGGCGCACCAGCATAAAGTCTAGGGGAGGGTCTGGGTGGGCGTCTGTCCACGGTGGCGGCTCTGGCGCTGGTCGTGGTCCCCACCCCACCATAGTCAATCCCCTCTTCCGTAGCCTCCTCCAAATTAACACTACTAGATTAAGGGGCAGCACCGGACTAAGGGGCAGCACCGGACTGAGGGGCAGCACCGGACTGAGGGGCAACACCGGAATGAGGGGCAACACCGGAATGAGGGGCAACACCGGAATGAGGGGCAGCACCGGACTGAGGGACGGATCCTGGCTGGCTGGCTCTGGCGGATCCTGGCTGGCTGGCTCTGGCGGATCCTGGCTGGCTGGCTCTGGCGGATCCTGGCTGGCTGGCTCTGGCGGATCCTGGCTGGACGGCTCTGGCGGATCCTGGCTGGACGGCTCTGGCGGATCCTGGCTGGACGGCTCTGGCGGATCCTGGCTGGACGGCTCTGGCGGGTCCTGGCTGGACGGCTCTGGCGGGTCCTGGCTGGACGGCTCTGGCTGGTCCTGGCTGGACGGCTCTGGGCAGGCAGGCAGCTCAGACAGCGCTGGGCAGGCAGGCAGCTCAGACAGCGCTGGGCAGGCAGACAGTTCAGACAGTGCTGGGCAGGCAGACAGCTCAGACTGCGCTGGGCAGGCAGGCAGCTCAGACAGTGCTGGGCAGGCAGGCAGCTCAGACACTGGCTGCGCTGGAGAGGAGGAAGGCTCTGACAGCGCTGGACAGGTGGGAGCAACTGGAGAGAGAAGACGGAGAGACAGCCTGGTGCGGGGGGCTGCCACCGGAGGACTGGTACGTGGAGGTGGCACCGGAAAAACCGGACCGTGAAGGAGGACACGTGCTCTTGAGCACAGAGCCTGCCCAACCTTACCAGGTTGAATGGTCCCCGTAGCCCTGCCAGTGCGGCGAGGTGGAAAAACCCGCACTGGGCTATGCTGGCGAACCGGGGACACCATTTGTAAGGCTGGTGCCATGTACGCCGGCCCGAGGAGACGCACTGGAGGCCAGATGCGTTGGGCCGGCTTCATGACACCCGGCTCGATGCCCAACCTAGCCCGGCCAGTGCGGCAAGGTGGAATAGCCCGCACTGGACTAAGCACGCGTACTGGGGACACCGTGCGCTTTACCGCATAACACGGTGTCTGACCAGTACGACGCCCTCTCACTCCACGGTAAGCACGGGGAGTTGGCTCAGGTATCCTACCCGGCTTTGCCACACTCCGCGTGTGCCCCCCCCCCCCCCCCAATACATTTTTGGGTCTGACTCTCGGGCTCCCAACCGCGTCGCCGCGCTGCCTCCTCATACCAGCGCCTCTCTGCCTTCGCTGCCTCCAACTCCGCCTTGGGACGGCGATATTCCCCTGGCTGAGCCCAGGGTCCTTTGCCGTCCAGGATCTCCTCCCAAGTCCACGAGTCCTGTGTCCTCTGTTGCTGCTGTCGCTGCCCTTTACCACTCCGCTTGATCCTTTGGGGGTGGGTGTTTCTGTAACGGCAGTCGTAATCCTCCTCCTCGGACGAGGAGAGGCGAGACGGATCGGACCAATACGCAGAGTGGTTAGTTTCCATAGTGATTTAATAATTAACAAAAACAATATGCGATACAAAATAACTACCGTGACAGTCCTGTGTGGCGGAACACTGACACAAGAACAAACACCCACAAAACACCCGTGAAACCCCGGCTGCCTTAGTATGATTCTCAATCAGGGACAACGATTGACAGCTGCCTCTGATTGAGAATCATACCAGGCCGAACACAAAACCCCAACATAGAAAATCACACATAGATAGCCCACCCCAACTCACGCCCTGACCAACTAAATAAATACAAGAAAAAGGAAAAACAGGTCAGGAACGTGACAATGAGACCACGCAGCCGTCATACCGCTCAGGAAGGAGACGCATTCTGTCTCCTAGGGATGAACGTACTTTGGTGCGAAAAGAGCAAATCAATCCCAGAACAACAGCCAAGGACCTTGTGAAGACGCTGGAGGAAACAGGTACAAAAGTATCTGTATCCACAATAAAACGAGTCCAATATCGACATAACCTGAAAGGCCGCTCAGCAAGGAAGAAGCCACTGCTCCAAAACCGCGATAAAAAAGCCAGACTACGGTTTGCAACTGCACATGGGGACAAAGATCATACTTTTTGCAGAAATTTCCTCTGGTCTGATGAAATAAAAATAGAACTGTTTGGCCATAATGACCATCTTTATGTTTGGAGGAAAAAGGGGGAGGCTTGCAAGCCGAAGAACACCATCCCAACCTTGAAGCATGGGGGTCGCAGCATCATGTTGTGGGGGTGCTTTGCTGCAGGAGGGACTGGTGCACTTCACAAAATACATGGCATCATAAGGAGGGAAAATGATGGGGATATATTGAAGCAACATCTCAAGACATCAGTCAGGAAGTTAAAGCTTGGTCGCAAATGGGTCTTCCAAATGGACAATGACCATAAGCATACTTACATAACCAAAGTTGTGGCAAAATGGCTTAAGGACAACAAAGTCAAGGTATTTGAGTGGCCATCACAAAGCCCTGACCTCAATCCCATAGAAAATTTGTGGGCAGAACTGAAAAAGCGTGTGCGAGCAAGGAGGCCTACAAACCTGACTCAGTTACGCCAGCTCTGTCAGGAGGAATGGGCCAAAATTCACCCAACTTATTGTGGGAAGCTTGTGGAAGGCTACCCGAAACATTTGGCCTAAGTTAAACAATTTAAAGGCAATGCTACCAAATACTAATTGAGTGTATGTGAACTTCTGACCCACTGGGAATGGGATGAAATAAATAAAAGTTTAAATGAATCACTCTCTAATATTATTCTGACATTTCACATTCTTAAAATAAAGTGGTGATCCTAACTGACCTAAGACAGGGAATATTTCATAGGATTAAATGTCAGGAATTGTGGAAAAACTGAGTTTAAATGTATTTGGCTGAGGCGTATGTAAACTTCTGACTTCAACTGTAAATTAGTCAGACTGTCTCAGGTGTTGCTTTATATAGGCTATTTACCCAGCGTCTCTGTTCATCTCGGTATTCATCCCTCATCACATACGTCCAACCAGAGAAATGAATTAAGCTTTTACATTAATCATGCATTGATCCCAGGACAGTTCCAGTTGTGGGTATGCCTTTCAAGTTAGGATTTGGCCAGTAGCCTTTGAGTGAATACAAAATGACTGGTACTTGATACTTTGACCAATAGGACACATGCTTTCATCTCGTCATCAAAGTACTCTATCACTATTCATCCTTTTGAGAGTGAAATGTAAACTCAGATGTCTGAATGATAGATACCTGCCACTGATGTCTGAATGATAGATACCTGCCACTGATGTCTGAATGATAGATACCTGCCACTGATGTCTGAATGATAGATACCTGCCACTGATGTCTGAATGATAGATACCTGCCACTGATGATTGAATGATAGATACCCCCCACTGATGTCTGAATGATAGATACCTGCCACTGATGTCTGAATGATAGATACCTCTCACTGATGGTTGAATGATAGATACCTGCCACTGATGTCTGAATGATAGATACCTGCCACTGATGTCTGAATGATAGATACCTGCCACTGATGTCTGAATGATAGATACCTGCCACTGATGTCTGAATGATAGATACCTGCCACTGATGATTGAATGATAGATACCTGTCACTGATGGTTGAATGATAGATACCTGCCACTGATGTCTGAATGATAGATACCTGCCACTGATGTCTGAATGATAGATACCCGCCACTGATGTCTGAATGATAGATACCTGCCACTGATGTCTGAATGATAGATACCTGCCACTGATGTCTGAATGATAGATACCTGCCACTGATGATTAAATGATAGATACCTGCCACTGATGTCTGAATGATAGATACCTGCCACTGATGTCTGAATGATAGATACCCACCACTGATGTCTGAATGATAGATACCTGCCACTGATGATTAAATGATAGATACCTGCCACTGATGTCTGAATGATAGATACCTGCCACTGATGATTAAATGATAGATACCCACCACTGATGGTTGAATGATAGATACCTGCCACTGATGTCTGAATGATAGATACCTGCCACTGATGTCTGAATGATAGATACCCACCACTGATGTCTGAATGATAGATACCTGCCACTGATGATTGAATGATAGATACCCACCACTGATGTCTGAATGATAGATACCTGCCACTGATGATTGAATGATAGATACCTGCCACTGATGATTGAATGATAGATACCCACCACTGATGTCTGAATGATAGATACCCACCACTGATGTCTGAATGATAGATACCTGCCACTGATGATTGAATGATAGATACCCACCACTGATGTCTGAATGATAGATACCTGCCACTGATGATTGAATGATAGATACCTGCCACTGATGGTTGAATGATAGATACCTGCCACTGATGGTTGAATGATAGATACCCACCACTGTACAAATGCTCCCACAGTTTTATTGTGCAACGTTTTGATCTGAAGGTCTTCATCAGGCTCAAATGTCTATAATCCTTTGAATGTGTTACGTTCCTGACCTGTTTTCCTTTGTCATGTATTTGTTTTAGTTGGTCAGGGCGTGAGTTGGGTGGGTTGGTCTAGGTTTGATTTTCTATGTTGGGATTTTGTGTTCGGCCTGGTATGATTCTCAATCAGAGACAGCTGTGAATCGTTGTCCCTGATTGAGAATCATACTAAGGCAGCCAGGGTTTCACTTGTGTTTTGTGGGTGTTTGTTCCTGTGTCAGTGTTTGGGCCACACAGGACTGTTTCGGGTTAGTCACGTTTGTTGGTTGTTGTATTTTGTAGTGTTTGTTGTTTTTCCATTAAAGAATGAATACTTACCAATCCGCATCTTGGTCCGATCCATGCTCCTCCTCGTCTGAGGAGGAAAACGACTACGACAGCCGTTACAGAAACACCCACCATAACAGGACCAAGCGGATTGGAGAAGGAAGGCAAGAACAACAGCAATGGGGAAAGGAGGAATGGACTTGGGAGGAAATCCTAGACGGGAAAGGACCCTGGGCAGAGCCAGAGGAGTGTCGCCGCCCCAAAGCGGAGCTGGAGGCAGCGAAAGCGGAGAGGAGGTATTACGAGGCGAAAGCAAGGCAGAGCGGCTGGAAGCCCGAGAGGCTCACCCAAAAATTTCTTGGGGGGGGGGCTAAGATGTAGTGGGCCGAGGGCAGGTAGGAGACCTGCGCCCACTTCCCAGGCTAACCGTGGAGTGAGAGGGCGTCGTACTGGTCAGACACCGTGTTATGCGATGGAGCGCACGGTGTCCCCAGTACTAAGATAGATACTTAGCCCAGCCCAGCTAGATACTTAGCTTAGCCCAGTGCGGGCTATTCCACCTTGCCGCACTGGTAGGGCTAGGTTGGGCATCGAGCCGGGTGCCATGAAGCCGGCCCAACATATCTGGCCTCCAGTACGTCTCCTCGGGCCGGCGTACATGGCACCAGCCTTACAGGTGGTGTCCCCGGTTCGCCTGCATAGCCCAGTGCGGGCTATTTCACCTCGCCGCACTGGCAGGGCTACGGGGACCATTCAACCTGGTAAGGTTGGGGAGGCTCGGTGCTCAAGAGCGCGTGTCCTCCTTCACGGTCCGGTATATCCGGCGCCACCTTCCCACCCCAGCCCTGTACCATCAGTGCCGACACCACGCACCAGGCTTCCAGTGCGTTTCCAGAGCCCTGTTCCTCCTCCACGCACTCTCCCTGTGGTGCGTGTCTCCAGCCCAGTGCCTCCAGTTCCGGCACCACGCACCAGGCCTACTGTGCGCCTCAGCAGGTCAGAGTCGGCCGTCTGCCCAACGCCGCCTGCGCTGCTTGCCTGCTCAGCGCTGCCCGAACTGTCTGCCTTCCCAGCGCTGTCTGAACTGCCTGCCTGCCCAGCGTGGTCTGAACTGTCTGCCTGCCCAGCGCTGCCCGTCTGTCCCGAGCCTTCAGAGCCGTCCATCCAGGAACAGCCAGTGCCGTCCAGCCAGGACCAGCCAGAGCCGTCCAGCCAGGACCAGCCAGAGCCGTCCAGCCAGGACCAGCCAGAGCCGTCCAGCCAGGACCAGCCAGAGCCGTCCAGCCAGGACCAGCCAGAGCCAGCAAGCCAGGAGCTGCCAGCCAGCCAGGAGCTGCCGGAGCCAGCCAGCCAGGATCCGCCAGAGCCAGCCAGCCAGGATCCGCCAGAGCCTTCCGCCAGCCAGGATCCGCCAGAGCCTTCCGCCAGCCAGGATCCGCCAGAGCCTTCCGCCAGCCAGGATCCGCCAGAGCCTTCCGCCAGCCAGGATCCGCCAGAGCCTTCCGCCAGCCAGGATCCGCCAGAGCCTTCCGCCAGCCAGGATCCGCCAGAGTCATCCAGCCAGGATCCGTCCCTCAGTCCGGAGCTGCCGTCCCTCAGTCCGGAGCTGCCGTCCCTCAGTCCGGAGCTGCCCCTTATCCTGGTGCTGCCCCTTATCCTGGTGCTGCCCCTTATCCTGGTGCTGCCCCTTATCCTGGTGCTGCCCCTTAGTCCGGTGCTGCCCCTTAGTCAGGTGCTACCCCTCGGTCAGGTGCTACCCCTCAGTCAGGTGCTACCCCTCAGTCTGTTACTGCCCTTTGGAATAGTGGGATTGACATGGAGGGTGAATATTGGGAGGAGGCCACGGAAGCGGGGGTTGACTATGGTGGGGTGGGGACCACGACCAGCGCCAGAGCCGCCACCGTGGACAGACGCCCACCCAGACCCTCCCCTAGACTTTGTGCTGGTGCGCCCGGAGTTCGCACCTTAAGGGGGGGGTTCTGTCACGTTCCTGACCTGTTTTCCTTTGTCATGTATTTGTTTTAGTTGGTCAGGGCGTGAGTTGGGTGGGTTGGTCTAGGTTTGATTTTCTATGTTGGGATTTTGTGTTCGGCCTGGTATGATTCTCAATCAGAGACAGCTGTGAATCGTTGTCCCTGATTGAGAATCATACTAAGGCAGCCAGGGTTTCACTTGTGTTTTGTGGGTGTTTGTTCCTGTGTCAGTGTTTGGGCCACACAGGACTGTTTCGGGTTAGTCACGTTTGTTGGTTGTTGTATTTTGTAGTGTTTGTTGTTTTTCCATTAAAGAATGAATACTTACCAATCCGCATCTTGGTCCGATCCATGCTCCTCCTCGTCTGAGGAGGAAAACGACTACGACAGCCGTTACAGAATGGCCTTATTTAGGTGTGTTGCCAGGCAGAGGACAGTGTAGCAACAACTCTTGTATTCAAACTTTTCTTTCTTTCCAACACACACACAAACACATTCATACTAGAGGTCGACCGATTATGATTTTTCAACGCCGATACCGATACCGATTATTGGAGGGCCAAAAAAAGCCGATACCGATTAATCGGACGATTTTTAAAATGTATTTGTAATAATGACAATTACAATAATACCAAATGAACACTTATTTTAACTTAATATAATACACTGCTCAAAAAAATAAAGGGAACACTTAAACAACACAATGTAACTCCAAGTCAATCACACTTCTGTGAAATCAAACTGTCCACTTAGGAAGCAACACTGATTGACAATAAATTTCACATGCTGTTGTGCAAATGGAATAGACAAAAGGTGGAAATTATAGGCAATTAGCATGACACCCCCAATAAAGGAATGGTTCTGCAGGTGGTGACCACAGACCACTTCTCAGTTCCTATGCTTCCTGGCTGATGTTTTGGTCACTTTTGAATGCTGGCGGTGCTTTCACTCTAGTGGTAACATGAGACGGAGTCTACAACCCACACAAGTGGCTCAGGTAGTGCAGTTCATCCAGGATGGCACATCAATGCGAGCTGTGGCAAAAAGGTTTGCTGTGTCTGTCAGCGTAGTGTCCAGAGCATGGAGGCGCTACCAGGAGACAGGCCAGTACATCAGGAGACGTGGAGGAGGCCGTAGGAGGGCAACAACCCAGCAGCAGGACCGCTACCTCTGCCTTTGTGCAAGGAGGAGCACTGCCCGAGCCCTGCAAAATGACCTCCAGCAGGCCACAAATGTGCATGTGTCTGCTCAAACGGTCAGAAACAGACTCCATGAGGGTGGTATGAGGGCCCGACGTCCACAGGTGGGGGTTGTGCTTACAGCCCAACACCGTGCAGGACGTTTGGCATTTGCCAGAGAACACCAAGATTGGCAAATTCGCCACTGGCGCCCTGTGCTCTTCACAGATGAAAGCAGGTTCACACTGAGCACATGAGCATATGTGACAGATGTGACAGAGTCTGAAGACGCCGTAGAGAACGTTCTGCTGCCTGCAACATCCTCCAGCATGACCGGTTTGGCGGTGGGTCAGTCATGGTGTGGGGTGGCATTTCTTTGTGGGGCCGCACAGCCCTCCATGTGCTCGCCAGAGGTAGCCTGACTGCCATTAGGTACCGAGATGAGATCCTCAGACCCCTTGTGAGACCATATGCTGACACATGCACATTTGTGGCCTGCTGGAGGTCATTTTGCAGGGCTCGGGCAGTGCTCCTCCTTGCACAAAGGCGGAGGTAGCGGTCCTGCTGCTGGGTTGTTGCCCTCCTACGGCCTCCTCCACGTCTCCTGATGTACTGGCCTGTCTCCTGGTAGCGCCTCCATGCTCTGGACTGGCGGGAGGCTCTGGCAGCTCCGGACTGGCGGGCGGCTCTGGCAGCTCCGGACTGGCGGGCGGCTCTGGCAGCTCCGGACTGGAGGGCAAACCTGGAGGGAGAAGACGAAGAGACAGCCTGGTGCGTGGCACTGCCACAGGCTGGAGAGACCTACAGGAGACCTGGTGCGTGGAGGAGACATCGGAAGGACCGGGCTGTGGAGGAGCACTGGAGCTCCTCCACGGGAGGAACTAAGGTCAGAACGTGACATTATGGTTAGGTACACGTTGGAGCAACGACAGTCCTTTTTCGCGAATGCGTACCACATCGATTATATGCAATGCAGGACACGCTAGATAAACTAGTAATATCATCAACCATGTGTAGTTAACTAGTGATTATGATTGATTGATTGTTTTTTATAAGATAAGTTTAATGCTAGCTAGCAACTTACCTTGGCTTCTTACTGCATTCGTGTAACAGGCAGGCTCCTCGTGGAGTGCAATGTAAGGCAGGTGGTTAGAGCGTTGGACTAGTTAACCGTAAGGTTGCAAGATTGAATCCATGAGCTGACAAGGTAAAATCTGTCGTTCTGCCCCTGAACAAGGCAGTTAACCCACCGTTCCTAGGCCGTCATTGAAATTAAGAATATGTTCTTTACTGACTTGCCTAGTTAAATAAAGGTGTCCAAAAATACCAATTTCCGATTGTTATGAAAACTTGAAATCGGCCCCAATTAATCGGCCATTCCGATTAATCGGTCGACCTCTAATTCATACACACACATTCATACACACACCTCCCTGGCGGTCGGTTTCGGTCCTGTGCTCACAGGATTAATCAGCAGGAGCTAACGAGCAGGCCTTTAACGGGCTTATGAGAGTTCCTCCATCCGTGTCCCCTCCTGTCCTCACCGGTGTCCCGCCTCCTCCCCTGTCCCCTTCCCCTGTCCTCACCCGTGGCAGGTCCTCACCCTCGTTCCCCATTCCTACCTGCGTTCCATACCCCCCCTTCATCCATGTCCCTCCCCCCCAGTCCTCGTGGGGTTATTTAAGATACTATTTGAAGAGGTAGGGTTTCAGAAGTTTTTGGAAGTTAGGCAGGGACTCCACTGTCCTGACATTAGGGGAAGCTTGTTCCACCATTGGGGTGCCAGGACAGAGAAGAGCTTTGACTGGGCTGAGTGGGAGCTTCCCTCCCGCAGGGTTGGGGAAGCCAAGAGACCAGAGGTGGCAGAACGGAGTGCTTGGGTTGGGATGTAGGGTTTGAGCATAGCCTGAAGGTATGGAGAGGCATTTCCCCTTGCAGCTCCGTAGGCAAGCACCTTGAAGATGATGCGAGCTTAGACTGGAAGCCAGTGGACTGTGCGGAGGAGCGGAGTGACATGGGAGAACTTGGGGAGGTTGAACACCAGACGGACTGAGGTATTCTGGCTAAATTGCAGGGGTTTGATTGCAGCAACGGGGAGCCCAGCCAACAGAGAGTTGCAGTAGTCCAGACTGGAGATGACAAGTGCCTGGATTAGGACCGGCACCACTTCCTGTGTAAGGAAAGGTCGTATTCTACTGATATTGGACACGCCAAGGCTCCCCACCCCCTGAAGGGTTTGAGCCCACCAGTAGTGTGGGTCGATAGGGCAGCGTGGCACCAAAGCAGTGACCCGATAGGGCCCCGTGGCAGTGGGACACCAAAGCAGTGACCCCGATAGGGCAGCGTGACAGCGGAACACCAAAGCAGTGACCCCGATAGGGCAACGTGACAGCGGGACACCAAAGCAGTGACCCCGATAGGGCAGCGTGGCACCGGGGCACCAAACACAAATAGATCACTATTTAAGTCAATGATGTCATAATGAGTGTATTGGCGGCGATTTGTGCAGTGATTTGATTTCTATGACCAAACTGCTGTGTCCTGGACGGAGCAATACGCCACAGGGCAAAACCCACCGAGCTGCTCCTTATGCTCCTAGTCACAGTCAGTGGCCATGTCTGAATACCAGTACTAGCACACTACACACTTAAACTGCATAGTCATTTCGACGTTTGATCTAGTAGAATTCACTCGTCTTTTCCGACGTGTTTGACAACATCTGATAATGAGATAAATTGATGCGGTGTTCCAAAATGAACGACTGGCGGGCATTGGATGGCGCATTCCGAGTACTATTTCTCAAAATTTCACATATTATAAAACTTTTTTTTCTCGGATACTATTTAGTACACTAGTATGGGTATTTGAACACAACCAGCCACTCAGCCTATAGAAATATTACTATGCTAATATATTCAAATAGCTCCAGTCATTTTCCTCTACCCCCAATCCATCCACTCTCATTCCTCTCTTTTTCTCATGTTCTCTGTCCTATTCATCCCTGTGCAAACAGTAGTTGTTTTTGTTCAAGCAGAAATGTAGCTATAGTCACTTCTTTCTTTCATTCACACAAACACTGGCATATTTAATCAGGGAGAATCCCCCACAACCCCCTTTTTTGTCTGTGCCCCCCCCCTTCATTTCTCTCTTGTTCTCTTTCACACAACATTTTTCCCACCCCTTCAAACCAGCCAGCCCCATTGCTTCTTTCTCCGCACATTTACAGTTTCTCTGGTCCAGGGTTAAGTGCCTTGCTCAAGGGCATATCAACAGATTTTTCACCAAGTCGGTTCATGGATTTGAACCAGCAACTTTTTGGTTACTGACCCAACGCTCACCTGCCGCTCTTTTTCTCTAAATCTCTCTCCCTCTCGTGCTCTCTCCCTCTCTCGTGCTCTTTCGCGCTCTCTCTCTCTCTCTCTCTCTCTCTCTCTCTCTCTCTCTCTCTCTCTCTCTCTCTCTCTCTCTCTCTCTCTCTCTCTCTCTCTTTCTTTCAATTTGGAACCTTGATGTCCCCTCTCCACTCTCAATCCCTTTCTGTCCACACACACACACACACACACACACACACACACACACACACACACACACACACACACACACAGTAGACACACAAGCACTGCATCCCCCTCCTCAACCCCCCTCAACACACACATGCACGACCACGCACACAATGAAACACAAACACACACTGGCACGCACCCCATTCCCCTGGCTCCTCCTTTGTCTGCCTGACTAAATCACCAGAAGTTGTTCAATCCCAGGGGATTAATGTGTGTATGCCCATGAAGGGAGGGATGAAAAAGAAGGGAGAGAGGGAGCACAGTGTTTGTTATGTTTGCAGTGCAGCGACTCTGTGGTACAGAGGGACCCTCTGTTGTCCATGTCCTTCGTGTACTATGTGATGGAGACTGTGGTAGCCTAAATTATGTGATGGAATTTAGTTTCCCATGCTTGCATTAGCCTGTACATTAACTACGTTTTCAAACTTTGAGTTCATGTTTCATTAGAGAAGTATGGGGTTACCACGTGATACATTTTACTGTAGCTAGTTTGTCATGTTTGCAGTAGACTGTAAAAAAAATCTACTTTGAGTTCCAGTTTCATAGAGAAGTTTGGGATTAAATGGAGCTGAGCAGTAATAGGCTAATTGTAAACGTTTCGTAATAATCAAGTGAAAGAGTCATGATGATTTTTTATGTTAGGCTGCATGTCAAGTGTACACACCTATATGGTCCATAAAGGGCCTGGAGGGACAGAGAGGCAGAACACAGCTGGATGTTCACATCTCATTACATGTAGGCCTACTTGATGTAACTCCATTACTGCAAGGCTGAATGGATGAGATTCAGACCAGCAGTGACATGATGTGATTGTGAACATGTGCCTTCACACAAAAACACAGGGTCTACGATCCAAATGGCAGCATATTCCCTATATAGTGCACTACTTTAGACCAGAAACCTATGCACCCTATTCCCTATATAGTGCACTACTTTAGACCAGAGACCTATGCACCCTATATAGTGCACTACTTTAGACCAGAGACCTATGCACCCTATATAGTGCAGTACTTTAGACCAGAGACCTATGCACCCTATATAGTGCACTACTTTAGACCAGAAACATATGCATCCTATTCCCTATATAGTGCACTACTTTTGAGCAGGGCCCTGGTAAAAAGTAGTGCACTATTTAGGAAATATGTTGCCATTTGGGACACACCCCATACAAAGCCTCCCAAAACCAGGCTTTGTCTAAACAGTATTTTGTTTGTTATCCTTATCTCTTATGACCACTGATATTTATCATATTTGCTGCCAACTTGGGATGTAATTTCCCTGGTGTCAGGATTTGTTTTATTTTTAAAGGGGACATGTGTTGTGCACGCACGTATGTTACAGTTTTGTGTGTGTGTGTGTGTGTGTGTGTGTGTGTGTATATATATATATACAGTGCCTAAAGAAAAGTCTACACCCCCCTTGGATTTCTTCACATTTTATTATGTTACAAAGTGGGATTAAAATTGATTTCATCGTAATTTTTCCCCCCACAATCTACACAAAATACTATGAAAAAGTAGAAGAAAAAAGCCCCCCAAAATTACGATTGTTGAAAAATTAAACACTAATATACGTTGATTAGGTAAGTATTTACCCCCTTGGATTTCTTCACATTTTATTGTGTTACAAATTGGGATTCATTGTTTTTTTTTAATTATAAAAAATAAAGAATCAGAAAGATGAATGAAAAATAAAACACTAATAAACCTTGATTAGATAAGTATTGTTAGAATCACCTTTGGCGGTGATCAAATCAAATGTTATTCGTCACAGGCGCCGAAAACAACAGGTGTAGAACTTACAGTGAAATGCTTACTTACGAGCCCCTAACCAACAATGCAGTTAAAAAAAATATGGATAAGAATAAGAAATAAAAGTAACAAGTAATTAAAGAGCAGCAGTAAAATAACAATAGTGAGACTATATACAGGGGGGTAACAGTACAGAGTCAATGTGCGGGGGCACCGATTAGTTGAGGTAATATGTACATGTACTGTAGGTAGAGTTCTTAAAGTGACAATGCATAGATGATAGCAACAGAGAGTAGCAACAGTGTAAAAGGGGGGGGGGGGGGCAATGAAAATAGCCTAGGTAGCCATTTGATTAGATGTTCAGGAGTCTTATGGTTTGGGGGTAAAAGCTGTTTAGAAGCCTCTTGGACCTAGACTTGGCGCTCCGGTACCGCTCGCCATGCGATAACAGAGAGAACAGTCTATGACTAGGGTGGCTGGAGTCTTTGACAATTTTTAGGGCCTTCCTCTGACACCGCCTGGTATAGGAAGCTTGGCCCCAGTGATGTACTGTGCCGTTCACACTACCCTCTGTAGACTCTTGTGGTCGGAGGCCAAGCAGTTGCCATACCAGGCAGGGATGCAACCAGTCGGGATGCTCTCGATGGTGCAGCTGTAGAACCTTTTGAGGATCTGAGGACCCATTCAGTCTCCTGAGGGGGAATAGGTTTTGTCGTGCTCTCTTCACGACTGTCTTGGTGTGCTTGGACCATGGTGATGTGGACACCAAGGAACTTGAAGCTCTCAACCTATTCCACTGCAGCCCAGTCGATGACAATGGGGGCGTGCTTGGTCCTCTTTTTCCTGTAGTCCACAATAATCTCATTTGTCTTGATCACGCTGAGGGAGAGGTTGTTGTCCTGGCACCACATGTCCAAGTCTCTGACCTCCTCCCTATAGGCAGTCTCGTCGTTGTCGGCGATCATGCCTACCACTGTTGTGTCATCGGCAAATTTAATGATGGTGTTGGAGTCGTGCCTGGCCATGCAGTCATGAGTGAACAGGGAGTACAGGAGGGGACTACCCTTACCACCTGGGGGCGGCCCGTCAGGATGTCCAGGATCCAGTTGCAGAGGGAGGTGTTTAGTCCCAGGGTCCTTAGCTTATTTATGAGCTTTGAGGGCACTATGGTGTTAAACGCTGAGCTGTAGTCAATTAATAGCATTCTCACATAGGTGTTCCTTTTGTCCAGGTGGGAAAGGGCAGTGTGGAGTGTAATAGCGATTGCATCATCTGTGGATCTGTTGGGGCGGTATGCAAATTGGAGTGGGTCTAGGGTTTCTGGAATAAGGGTGTTGATGTGAGCCATGACCAGCACTTCATGGCTGCAGACGTGAGTGCTACGGGTCGGTAGTCATTTAGGCAGGTTACCTTAGTGTTCTTGGGCACAGGCACTATGGTGGTCTGCTTAAAACATGTTGGTATTACAGACTCGGACAGAGAGAGGTTGAAAATGTCAGTGAAGACACTTGCCAGTTGGTCAGCGCATGCTCGCAGTACATGTCCTGTTAATCCGTCTTGCCCTGCGGCCTTGTGAATGTTGACCTGTTTAAAAGGTCTTACTCACATTGGCTGCGGAGAGCGTAATCACACAGTCTTCCGGAACACCTGGTGCTCTCATGCATGTTTCAGTGTTATTTGCCTCGAAGCGAGCTTAGAAGTAGTTTTAGCTCGTCTGGTACTCGTGTCACTGGGCAGCTCTCGGCTGTGCTTCCCATTGTAGTCTGTAATGGTTTGCAAGCCCTGCCACATCCGACGAGTGTCCGAGCCGGTGTTGTACGATTCGATCTTAGTCCTGTATTGATGCTTTGTCTGTTTGATGGTTTGTCAGAGGGCATAGCGGGATTTCTTATAAGCTTCCGGGTTAGAGTCCCGCTCCTTGAAAGCGGCAGCTCTAGCCTTTAGCTCAGTACGGATGTTGCCTGTAATCCATGGCTTCTGGTTGGGGTATGTACATACGGTCACTGTGGGGACGACGTCATTGATACACTTATTGATGAAGCCAGTGACTGATGTGGTGTACTCCTCAATGCCATTGGAGGAATTCCGGAACATATTTCAGTCTGTGCTAGCAAAACAGTCCTGTAGTTTAGTATCTACTTCATCTGACCCCTTTTCTATTGATCGAGTCACTGGTGCGTCCTGCTTTAATTTTTGCTTGTAAGCAGGAATCAGGAGGATAGAATTATGGTCAGATTTGCCAAATGGAGGGCGAGGGAGAGCTTTGTATGCATCTCTGTGTGTGGAATAAAGATGTTCCAGTGTTTTTTCCTCTGGTTGAACATTTAACATGCTGATAGAAATTTGGTAAACGGATTTAAGTTTCCCTGCATTAAAGTCCCCGGCTACTAGGAGCGCCACCTCTGGGTGAGCGTTTTCTTGTTTTCTTATAGCAGAATACAGCTCATTCAATGATGTCTTAGTGCCAGCCTCAGATTACAGCTATGAGTCTTCTTGGGAAAGCCTATAAGATCTTTGCACACCTGGATTGTGCAATATTTGCCCATTATTCTTTTCGAAATTCTACAAGCTCTGTCAAGGGGTTGGGGATCATGGCTAGACAGAAATGTTCAAGTCTTGCCATAGATTTTCAAGCAGGTTTAGGTCAAAACTGTAACTAGGCCAATCAGGAACATTCACTGTGTTCTTGGTAAGCAACTGCAGTGTATATTTGGCTTTGTGTTGTAAGCTATTGTCCTGCTGAATGGTGAATTCCTGGTATAAAGCAGACTGAAGCTGGTTTTCCTCTAGAATTTTTCCTAAGCTTTGCTCCATCCCGTTTCTTTTCATCCTGAAAAACTCCCCAGTTTTTGCCGATGTCAAGCATACCCATACCAGGATGCAGCCACCACCAAGCTTGAAAATAAGGAAGCAGTTACGCTGTGATGTTTTGTGTTGAATTTGCCCCAAACATAAGGCTTTGCATTCAGGCCAAAAAGTGTATTCCTTTGCTGTGTTTTTTTGCAGTATTACTTTTGTGCTTTGATGCATACATATGCATGTTTTGGAATATTTGTATTATTCTTTTCACTCTGTCATTTAGGTCATTATTGTGGAGTCACTACAATGTTGTTGATCCATCCTCAGTTTTCTTCCGACTCAGCCATTGAACTTTGTAAGCGTTTTAAAATCACCAATGGCCTCATGGTGACATCCCTAAGCAGTTTCCTTCCTATCCTGCAGCTCAGTTCAGAAGGACGACTACATACACCTCCCGGGTGGCGCAGTGGTCTAGGGCACTGCATCGCAGTGCTAGCTGCGCCACCAGAGTCTCTGGGTTCGCGCCCAGACTGGGCTGGGTTCGCGCCCAGGCTCTGTCGCAGCCGGCCGCAACCGGGAGGTCCGTGGGGCGACGCACAATTGGCATAGCGTCGTCCGAGTTAGGGAGGGTTTGGCCGGTAGGGATATCCTTGTCTCAGTATGTAAAAAAAAATAAAAAAATAAATGTAAAAATGTAATAAAATGTATGCACTCTACTGTAAGTCGCTCTGGATAAGAGCGTCTGCTAAATGACTAAAATGTAAAATGTACATCTTTGATGTGTCTGGGTGGTTAAATAGATCATCCACAGCATAATTATTATCATCTTGACCATGCTTAATGATATATTCTATGTCTGATTTGTTATTCTTACCCATCTACCAATCACTGCCGTTCTTTATGAGGCTTTCGATAAGCTCCCTGCTCTTTGTAGTTGAATCTGTGCTTGAAATTCAATAGTTGACTGAGGGACCTAACAGATGTTGAATGTATGGGGGACAGAGGAAGGGGTAGTCATTCAAAAATCATGTCAATCCCTATTATTTCACACAGAGTGAGTCCATTTAACTTTTGTGATTTGTTAAACCAATTTTTACTTCTGAACTAATTTAGGCTTGCCTAAACAAAGGGCTTGAATACTTATGCAACGACTATATTTTAGTTATTACATTTGTATTAATTTGTAAAAATGTGTAGCATTTTCTATTCACTTTGACATTTGTGTAGATCAATGACACACATTTTTTATTAAATCTATTTCAATCCCACTTTGTAACACAACGACATGTGAAAACAGTTCAAGGGTGTGTAGACTTTCTATAGGCAATTTGTGTGTGTGTGTGTGTGTGTGTGTGTGTGCTGTGTGTGCGCGTGTCCGCACATCTGTGTGTGTATGTGCATATGTGTGTGTTTGTGTATGCGTGTGCATGTATACATGCCTGTGTGTGTGTGTGTGTGTGTGTGTGTGTGTGTGTGTGTGTGTGTGTGTGTGTGTGTGTGTGTGTGTGTGTGTGTGTGTGTGTGTGTGTGTGTGTGTGTGTGTGTGTGTGCTTGCGTGCCTGTAAATGTGTGTGTAGGAGAGAGTCAGTGACTGTGAGGGAGAGAGGGATGGGCTGTGTCAGTGTGAATGTGTTTGATGCACTGTGATAACTCTGTTCCATGGGAACTCCTTGCCCTGGGGACACTGGGGAATAAGCTCTTGTTTAAAGGAGATATTCCCCCGTGTCACCTATTTCCTGCTGAGGCCTTACCTATCAACCCATGTCTGTCTCATTCATAGACTCACTTATATAATGTCTGTCCACATTCCCCACTGTCTGGTCCCAGATCTTTTTGTGCTGTCTTGTCCAATGAATGTTCAATGACCATAGGAGTTGGCAAGATAGCACAAACAGATCTGGGACCAGGCTAATGTCTGTCCTATATAATATGTTGTCTCCACTCTGGTTCCTTTCTCTTGTTTGTGGTCACATCAATTGATAAGGTCAAAGGACAGGAAAGGACAAAGAGAAAAGTTCAGGTTAGCACTGTAATGTGAAAGAGGTATAAGTCAATTGAGAGGTTTGGAATAATGTTACTGTAGCTACCTGACTAGACAGCAGCTAGACCTACAGTACTCCTGTGACGTATCTACAGATAGAATAGAGTTTGTGCTCTTTATAGTTATAGTGTCTACCTTTCATCTTTGTCTCAATCCTCATGCTGTAAACAGACTATAGCCTTAATGTAGGCTACAGATGGAGGAGCTTGCAATAGCATGTATTACTGTACTGTATGGGTCTAAGTAGTAATGTACAGTGCCTTCAGAATGTATTCACACCCTTTGACTTTTTCCTCATTTTGTTGTGTTACAGACTGAATTTAAAATGGGTTAAATTTAGATTTTGTTTCACTGGCCTTCACACAATACCCCATAATGTCAAAGTGGAATTATGTTCTTCGAAATGTGTACAAATTAATAAAAAATAAAAAGCTGAAATGTATTAACAAAGTATTCAACCCCTTTGTTATGGCAAGCCTAAATATGTTCAGGAGTAAAAATGTGCTTAAGTCACATAATAAGTTGCATGGACTCACACTGTGTGCAATAATAGTGTTTAATTTAAAAAAAAATAATGACTACCTCATCTCTGTACACCACACATACAATTATCTGTAAGTTCCCTCAGTCGAGTAGTGAATTTCAAAGACAGATTCAACCACAAAGACCAGGGACGTTTTCCAATGCCTCGCAAAGAAAGGCACCTATTGGTAGATGGGTTAAAAAAAGCAGACATTGAATATCCCTTTGAGCATGGTGAGGTTATGAATTGAGCTTTTGGATGGTGTATTAATACACCCTGTCACGAGAAAGATACAGGCGTCCTTCCTAACTCAGTTGCAGGAGAGGAGGGAAACCGCCCAAGGATTACACCATGAGGCCAATGGTGACTTTAAAATAGTGATTAAGAGATTAATTAAGAGATATAGAGATTAATGGCTGTGATAGAAAACTGAGGATGGATCAACAACATTGTAGTTACTCAACAATACTAACCTAACTGACAGAGTAAAAATATGAAGCCTGTTCAGAATACAAATATTCCAAAACATGCATCCTGTTTGCAATAATACAGTAAAGTAAAACTGCAAAAAATGTGGCAAAGAAATTAACTTTATGTCCTGAATACAAAGCTTTATGTTTGGGGCAAATCCAATACAACAAATCACGGAGTACCAGTCTTCATATTTTCAAGCATGGTGGTGGCTGCATCACGTTATGGGTATGCTTGTCATCAGCAAGGACTAGGGAGTTTTTTTATTTATAAAAAGTAACGGAAAAGAGCTAAGTACAAGCAAAATTGTTCAGTCTGCTTTCCAACAGATACAGCAGGACAATAACCTTTCAGCGTGACAATAACCTTTCAGCAGGACAATAACCTTTCAGCAGGACAATAACCTTTCAATAACCTTTCAGCAGGACAATAACCTTTCAGCAGGACAATAACCTTTCAGCAGGACAATAACCTTTCAGCAGGACAATAACCTTTCAGCAGGACAATAACCTTTCAGCAGGACAATAACCTTTCAATAACCTTTCAGCAGGACAATAACCTTTCAATAACCTTTCAGCGGGACAATAACCTTTCAGCAGGACAATAACCTTTCAGCAGGACAATAACCTTTCAGCAGGACAATAACCTTTCAATAACCTTTCAGCAGGACAATAACCTTTCAGCAGGACAATAACCTTTCAATAACCTTTCAGCAGGACAATAACCTTTCAGCAGGACAATAACCTTTCAATAACCTTTCAGCAGGACAATAACCTTTCAATAACCTTTCAGCAGGACAATAACCTTTCAGCAGGACAATAACCTTTCTAACAGGTCAATAACCTAAAACACAAGGCCAAATCTACACTGGAGTTGCTTACCAAGACGACAAGGCTGTTACTGTGTAATAGAGTAGCTACAAGTACGAGTTGACAGATATCGCTAAGAGTTGACAGATATCGCTAAGAGTTGACAGATCGCTAAGAGGATCCCTCTGCTCATGAATGAATAATGAAGGAATGAATGGTCCATAGTACTGAATCATCCATTTTTAATCATCAGAACAGGATTTAGTACCGCTGTATTGACTAATGGTCTCCACCATTGATCTCCACCAAACACAACTAAAATTGCAACACACTCACTAAATTCTGATTGATGACAAACTCAAAGCAAAACTATGCAAGATGACAGATTCCTTCGTTTAACTAGTCTATGAAGTTAAATGCACAACACTTTGTAGGGGTGCTGGGCTGTAGAAAACTTTACTTAGTTGAACTGGCCCATAACAAAGATTAGTCTGTCATCAGGGTTTTTGATTAACAGATTTTAATGGTTCCTTTCCTCAGAGTAGGCCTACATTATCTCAAGTCTCACCATACATGGGCAGCTTGTAGCATGGCCTGTTCTGACATGGCCTGTTCTGGCAGGGCCTGTTCTTAAGCCACCCAATCCAAAATGAATTAATCACCTGACAGTCTTCAGAATTAACCCCAAAACACTGGAAACATAGAACATGCCATCTGCGTTATCCAGCATCTTATTACTGGAGCATTTCTTCAGCAGACTTATGAGGGTTGAAACTGAAAGAAACAGTCGGTATCGGCTGGCTGGCAAATTAAGGATTGTAGCAATTTAGAAGATAAAAGTTTGCTACTAGCTACGGCACAAACTGCAGAAATAGAAAACCCATTGCAGAATATTCCCTTTTTTAGAAGGCAATCAACACTGGAGATGGAACAGACACTGGGGAAATGCCTGGGAGTAACACCATAAATGGGTACTAGCCAGGCAGTGTTTAAAGTGTCCTATTAGGAATAAGTTACATTCAAAATGAGGAAACCATTCCTCTAAGGAGTGTATGAACATTTCTCCATTAATAAGAACAATTTGATTTGATAGGATTTTACACATTGTGAGCAGGCATTCTTTGACAGACAGGACTGACTGTGGAAAGGAATATAGTACCAGGATAGAGCTGAGAACTTTGATTATTCTCAGATCCTCCCTCTGTGCAGTCCTCCACTGACCTCACCATCAAACCCAGAACATCAAACAAAAACAATCTCAAACATCAAACTGAAACTGGTGTTCTTGGAAATGAATGATTTGAATATGACTTGAACAGTGGAAAGTTATTATCATCTCGCTATACTAGCCTGCTGAATACTAATGTGTTTGTTTGTTTTCTTCACAGGATTTACCTGAGGAGATTCACCTTAAGACTTTGAAGGAGAAGATTATCTAGAAGAGGAGGAAGAGGCCCTAGCTTCCCTCAGCTTCCCTCTCTTTCCCAGAGACATTAAACACTCTCCTCTGCCTCAGCGTGTGTATATAGTAAGGTTGGCTGAGGTGAGGCTTTATTGAGGTGCCTATTGAGGTTAGTCCCCTTGGTAAGGTGCACAGGAAAGGGTATGCACTTTAGGAGATGGAGAGAAAGAAAGTAAGGACATAAAGCTAGGACGGAGTGGAGATAAGAAGCACTGTGCTGCTCATCCTCTTTATGCCTCTGTAAAGACTCTAAAGAAAGGAGAGAGGAGGACGGGAGCCTCTAGTGGCAGGGCCCAGCCCCGTAGTCACCAGCAACACTGGAAGAACAGCAGCCAGAGAACCTAGAAGCTGGGTAAGAAGAGGACCACAGAAAGAGAGGAGAGACGGGGACTGAACGAGAACCAGAGGGTCGGAGGAGGAGAGGACGGGGAGCAGGAGGGGCATCCCCATGGCGACGGACCCTGGAGAACCCACGGGGACAGAGGACTCCTCAGAGAAACCTGATGGAGCGCGAGAGGAGGAGACGGAGCAGGAGGATGGCAGGAGGGAAAGGACGCAAAGTACCCCCTCTGACTTCCCCTCCTCCCAGGCCCAGGAGAGGAGAGCCGCCGAGGGTTGGGATACAGGAGAAGGACCAAGAGGAGGCGGAAGCAGAGGAGGGCGAGGAGAGATGGAGGACAGAGATGTTAAGGAAGACGAGATACCTCCATTTAGACCTATGTCTCTCTCCACACCCTCATCCCCGGCTGCGACCGTGGTGGCTTCAGGGTCAGGAGGTCATGGGCCGAGGCTGAGGAGAGAGAAGCGTTTCTTCAGGAAGAGTGTGGAGATCTGCGAGGAGGAGGACGAGGTGGCGGCAGACCCCCCAGATGTGTCCCACTCCGCCCCCCACCTGGATTCAGTCTTCACCCTCACCGGGGCCCAGGCCCCTACCGCCACCGCCGCCTCAGCTTCCGCAGCCCTAGGACACGACACCGCTCACCATGACCCATCCAGCCCCAGCACCACCCAGGACCCCGGGGCCAAGGACGCCCCCTCCTCCGCCCCTGCCCAGACGGGGAAGGAGAGGGACAGGGAGCAGGAGGAGGAGGCAGAGATGAAGGCCGTGGCCACCTCGCCGGGGGGGAGGTTTCTGAAGTTTGACATTGAGCTGGGGAGGGGAGCCTTTAAGACCGTTTACAAAGGCCTAGACACTGAGACCTGGGTGGAGGTGGCCTGGTGCGAACTACAGGTAAAGAACAATACTCTCTCTTTCTAGTTCTCTCGAGGCTAGACACTTTTCAGACATTGTGCCGGCCCAAAACAAACTGTCCTGCCTTGGATATGTTATTTTCAGCACGGCTCCAACAAGTATGGTGGATGCGTATGCAGGCCAGCTCAGTACAGCTTTGTTTGGTTCAGCTCAGTTTTATGCAGGCCAGCTCAGTACAGCTTGGTTTGGCTCGGCTCAGTTTTATGCAGGCCAGCTCAGTACAGCTTGGTTTGGCTTGGCTCAGTTTTATGCAGGCCAGCTCAGTACAGCTTGGTTTGGTTCAGCTCAGTTTTATGCAGGCCAGCTCAGTACAGCTTGGTTTGGTTCAGCTCAGTTTTATGCAGGCCAGCTCAGTACAGCTTGGTTTGGTTCAGCTCAGTTTTATGCAGGCCAGCTCAGTACAGCTTGGTTTGGTTCAGCTCAGTTTTATGCAGGCCACGGTTTGATTTCTGGTTTATGACAACAGTGTCTGTTTAAGTATGTTAATTACATGTGAGTGGTCTCTAGAGATAATGGCATGGAAGGTGTAGGGAGGTAGTACTAATCAATGGCAACAATATATTGTGCTGATTTTACTGGTCTGTTTGGAAAATCTATAGCTATTACTTTTGTATTAAATTACACACACCATAATGCATGACTTAAAGTCAGTTGAAATCTTACCAGGACCCGCACACACACACACACACACACACACACACACACACACACACACACACACACACACACACACACACACACAAACACGCACACGCACACGCACGCACGCACACACACACACACACACACACACACACACACACACACACACACACACACACACACACACACACACACACACACACACAGACCCACACCTAATGCTTCCCAAGAGTCTTCTCAGGAGCTTCTCTCTTCCCTGGGATAATCTCAGCCTGTTGTCTGCTCACTATTCAGTCTGAGATTCAGACTCACTGCAGCACATTGGAGACAAAAAGAGAGAGAGAGAGAGAGAGAGAGAGAGAGAGAGAGAGACTGAGAGAGAGTCAGACAGAGAGACAGAGAGAGAGACAGAGAGACTGAGAGAGAGAGAGAGAGAGAGACTGAGAGAGAGCGAGACAGAGAGACAGAGAGAGACAGAGAGAGAGAGAGAGAGAGAGAGAGAGAGAGAGAGAGAGAGAGAGACAGAGAGAGAGAGAGAGAGCGAGACAGAGAGACAGAGAGAGAGAGAGAGAGACTGAGAGAGAGAGAGACAGAGAGAGAGGGGGAAAAAGAGGGGAAGAAGATGTACTTTTGCTGCACTCAGGAACACATGAATAATGCATGATGATATAGTAGTAGGTACACTCCCTGTGAAAAAGAAAATGCACTAGATGCACTAGATTTGAAACGTTACAGGTTGAATGTGCAGACTGCAGCGAGACAGTCACCCACACATGCCTGTATTTTCTATGAAATCCATAGATGACGGGGGAGTCATTCATTGTCCATTGATAACAACGTTGCCTGATATTCATTACATCCTATCTAAAACATAAAAGGGTTCTTCGGTTGTACCCATAGGAAAACCCTTTGAAGAACCCTTTTTGGTTCCAGGTAGAACCGTTTTGGTTCCAGGTAGAACCCTTTTGGGTTCTATGTAGAACCCTTTCCACAGATGGTTCCAAAAGGGTTCTACCAGGAACCAATAAGGGTTCTACCTGGAACCAACAAGTGTTCTCCTATGGGGACAGCCGAAGAACCCTTTTAGAACCCTTTTTTCTAACAGTGTAGTATTCATCCCTACTGCATTGCAATTATAATGTATTATATTCTGTACTACTATTCATTATCACTGCATATGTCATATATATACATTACCGGTCAAAAGTTTTAGAACACCTACCCATTCAAGGGTTTTTCTTTATTTGTACTATTTTCTACATTGTAGAATAATAGTGAAGGCATCAAAACTATGAAATAAAACATGGAATCATGTAGTAACCAAAAAAGTGTTAAACAAATCAAAATATATTTTATATTTGAGATTCTTCAAATAACCATCCTTTGCCTTGATGACAGCTTTGCACGCTCTTGGCATTCTCTCACCCAGCTTCACCGGGAAATCTTTTCCAACAGTCTTGAAGGAGTTGGCCATGCTGGTTAAGTGTGCCTTGAATTCTAAATAAATCACAGACAGCACCCCCACACCATAACACCTCCTCCTCCATGCTTTACGGTGGGAACCACACATGCGGAGATCATCCGTTCACCCACACCACGTCTCACAAAGACACGGTGGTTGGAACCAAAAATCTCCAATTTGGACTCCTGACCAAAGGACAAATTCCCACCGGTCTAATGTCCATTGCTCATGTTTCTTGGCCCAAGCAAGTCTCTTCTTATTATTGGTGTCCTTTAGTAGTGGTTTCTTTGCAGCAATTCGACCATGAAGGCCTGATTCACACAGTTTCCTCTGAACAGTTGATGTTGAGATGTGTCTGTTACTTGGCTGCAATTTCTGAGGCTGGTAACTCTAATGAACTTATCATCTGTAGCACAGATAACTCTGGGTCTTATATTCCTGTGGCGGTCCTCATGAGAACCAGCTTCATCATAGCCCTTGATGGTTTTTGTGGCTGCACTTGAAGAAACCTTCAAAGTTCTTGACATTTTCCGGATTGACTGACTTTCATGTCTTAAAGTCATGATGGACTGTCGTTTCTCTTTGCTTATTTGAACTGTTCTTGCCATAATATGGACTTGGTCTTTAACCAAATAGAGCGATCTTCTGTATATCCCCCTACCTTGTCACAACCCAACGGATTGGCTCAAACGCATTAGAAGGAAAGAAATTCCACAAATTAACTTTTAAGAAGGCACACCTGTTAATTAAAATGCATACCAGGTGACTACCTCATGAAGCTGGTTGAGAGAATGCCAAGTGTGTGCAAAGCTGTCATCAAGGCAAAGGGTGGCTACTTGAAGACAAATATAAAAAATATATATATATATACTGTATATATATACAGTATATACAGTTGAAGTCGGAAGTTTACATACACTTAGGTTGGAGTCAGTAAAACTCGTTTTTCAACCACTCCACAAATTTCTTGTTAACTTCTTGACGCACGGATCCCTTTAGCGGAATCATTTTCGTAAACAACCGCTGAATTGCAGAGCGCCAAATTCAAAAGAAATACTCAAAATATTTATAATCATGAAATCACAAGTGAAATATACCAAAACACAGCTTAGCTTGTTGTTAATCCACCTATCGTGTCAGATTTTGAAAATATGCTTTACAGCGAAAGCAATCCAAGCGTTTGTGAGTTTATCAATCACTAGACAAAACAGTAAGAACAGCTAGCCGCAAATTAGCTTTGTCACGAAAGTCAGAAAAGCAATAAAATGAATCGCTTACCTTTGATGATCTTTGGATGTTTGCACTCACGAGACTCCCAGTTACACAATAAATGTTATTTTTGATCGATAAAGATTATTTTTATAACCAAAAACCTCCATTTGGTTTGCGCGTTATGTTCAGAAAACCACAGGCTCGTGCCGGTCCTGAAGGGCAGACAAGGGCAGATGAAAATTCCAAAATGTATCCGTAATGTTCGTAGAAATATGTCAAATGTTTTTTATAATCAATCCTCAGGTTGTTTTTAACATACATAATCGATAATATTTCAACCGGATGGTAAACTATTTAATACTACAGAGAAATAAAATGTTGAGCTACAACTCTCGGGCGCATGAACTAATCAAAGGACACCTGACGCGTTTTGATAAATCTTGCTCATTTTTCAAAATAAAAGCTTGAAACTATGTCTAAAGCCTGGTCACAGCCTGAGGAAGTCATTGGAAAATGAATCTGGTTGATACCCCTTTAAATGGAGGATGGGCAAGCAATGGAACAGGGATTTTTCCAAATAAAAAACACTTCCAGGTTGGATTTCCTCAGGTTTTCGCCTGCAAAATCAGTTCTGTTATACTCACAGCCAATATTTTGACAGTTTTGGAAACTTTAGAGTGCTTTCTATCTTAATCTGTCAATTATATGCATATTCTAGCATCTGGGCCTGAGAAATAGTCTGTTTACCTTGGGAACGTTATTTTTCCAAACATAAACATTTTGCCCCCTAGCTGAAAGAGGTTAACAAACTATAGTTTTGGCAAGTCGGTTAGGACATCTACGTTGTACACGACACAAGTAATTTTTCCAACAATTGTTTACAGACAGATTATTTCACTTATAATTCACTTTGTCACAATTTCAGTGGGTCAGAAGTTTACATACACTAAGTTGACTGTGCCATTAAACAGCTTGGAAAATTCCAGAAAATGATGTCATGGCATTAGAAGCTTCTGATAGGATAATTTACATAATTTGAGTCAATTGGAGGTGTACCTGTGTATTTCAAGGCCTACCTTCAAACTCAGTGCCTCTTTGCTTGACATCATGGGAAAATCAATCAGCCAAGACCTCAGAAAAAGAATTGTAGACCTCCACAAGTCTGGTTTATCCTTGGGAGCAATTTCCAAATGCCTGAAGGTACCATGTTCATCTGTGCAAACAATAGTACGCAGGTAAACACCATGGGACCAGGCAGCCGTCATACCGCTCAGGAAGGAGACGCGTTCTGTCTCCTAGAGATGAACATACTTTGTTGTGAAAAGTGCAAATCAATCCCAGAACAACAGCAAAGGACCTTGTGAAGATGCTGGAGGAAACAGGTACAAAAGTATCTATATCCACAGTTAAACGAGTCCTATATCGACATAACCTGAAAGGGCGCTCAGCAAGGAAGAAGCCACTGCTCCAAAACCGCCATAAAAAAGCCAGACTACGGTTTGCATCTACACATGGGGACAAAGATCATACTTTTTGGAGAAATGTCCTCTGGTCTGATGAAACAAAAATAGAACTGTTTGGCCACAATGACCATCATTATGTTTGGAGGAAAAAGGGGGAGGCTTGCAAGCCGAAGAACACCATCCCAACGTGAAGCATGGGGGTGGCAGCATCATGTTGTGGGGGTGCTTTGCTGCAGGAGGGACTGGTGCACTTCACAAATTAGATGGCATCATGAGGCAGGAAAAATATGTGGATATATTGAAGCAACATCTCAAGACATCAGCCAGGAAGTTAAAGCTTGGTTGCAAATGGGTCTTCCAAATGGACAATGACCCCAAGCATACTTCCAAAGTTGTGGCAAAATTACTTAAGGACAACAAAATCAAGGTATTGGAGTGGCCATCACAAAGCCCTGATCTCAATCCTATAGAAAATTTGCGGTCAGAACTGAAAAAGCGTGTGTGAGCAAGGAGGCCTACAAACCTGATTCAGTTACACCAGCTCTGTCAGGAGGAATGGGACAAAATTCACCCAACTTATTGTGGGAAGCTTGTGAAAGGCTACCCGAAACGTTTAACCGAAGTTAAACAATTTAAAGGCAATGCTACCAAATACTAATTGAGTGTATGTAATCTTCTGACCCACTGGGAATGTGATGAAAGTAACAAAAGCTGAAATAAATAACTCTCTACTATTATTCTGACATTTCACATTCTTAAAATAAAGTGGTTATCCTAACTGACCTAAGACAGGGAATTTTTACTAGGATTAAATGTTAGGAATTGTGAAAAACGGAGTTTAAATGTATTTGGCTTCAGTGTACGTAAACTTCTATTTTCAACTGTATAATACACTTTTCTGGTTACTACATGATTCCATATGTGTTATTTACAATGTAGAAAATAGTTAAAATAAAGAAAAACCCTTGAATGAGTAGTTGTTTTAAAACTTTTGACCGGTAGTGTATATATTGAAGTGACATGTTCCCCTTAGGCACTGTTGTTTAGCCTATCTATCTCTGACGAGCTTGACGCGAAGGATATACTGCTTCCTCGGGAACAGGCCCGATCCCCGTGATCTGCCTCTAGAGTAGGTGGAGAAAGAGGGGCCGAAGGGCGGGCTGCCTTCTAAGAATTCGCAGGCGATCAAATAAACCCCCACTTCCCTCCATTCTGCTTGCAAACAAGAATAAAAATCGACGAGCTATGCGGATGAGAATAAAATCGACGAGTTATGTGGAAGATTAAACTACCAAACGGACATTAAACACTGTAACATCTTATGCTTCACGGAGTCGTGGCTGAACGATGACAATATCAACATGGTTATACGATGTACCGGCAGGATAGAACAGCGGCGTCTATGTATTTTGGTAAATAACAGCTGGTGCACGATATCTCAGGAAGTCTCGAGCTATTGCTCGCCTGAGGTAGAGTATCTCATGATAAGCTGTAGACAACATTACCTACCGAGAGAGTTTTCATCTGTATTCTTTGTAGCTGTTTACATACCGCCACAGTCAGAGGCTGGCACTAAGACTGCTTTGAATGAGCTGTATTCCGCCATAAGCAAAGAAGAAAACGCTCACCCAGAGGCGGTGCTCCTAGTAGCCGGGGACTTTAATGCAGGGAAACTTAAATCTGTTTTACCAAATTTCTATCAGCATGTTAAATGTGCAACCAGAGGAAAAAGAACTCTGGACCACCTTTACTCCACACACAGAGACGCATACAAACTCTGCTTCGCCCTTCATTTGGCAAATCTGACCATAATTCTATCCTCCTGATTCCTGTGTACAAGCAAAAATTAAAGATGGAAGCACCAATGAATAGATCAATAAAAAAGTGGTATTGCATTGAGGAGTACACCATATCAGTCATTGGCTTCATCAATAACGTCGTCCCCACAGTGACCCTATGTACATACTCCAACCAGAAGCCATGGATTACAGGCAGCATCCGCACTGAGCTAAAGGCTAGAGCTGCGGCTTTCAAGGAGTGGGACTCAAACCCGGAAGCTTACTAGAAATTCCGCTATGACCTCCGACGAACCATCAAACAGGCAAAGCGTCAATACAGGACTGAGATTGAATCGTACTACACTGGCTCTGACGCTCGTCGGATGTGGCATGGCTTGCAAACCATTACAGACTATGAAGGGAAGCACAGCCGAGAGCTGCCCAGTGACACGAGCCTACCAGACGAGTTAAACTACTTCTATGCTCGCTTCGAGGCAAATAACACTGAAACATGCATGAGAGCACCAGCTGTTCCGAAAGATTGTGTGATCACGCTCTCCACAGACGATGTGAGTAAGACCTTTAAACAGGTCAACATTCACAAGGCCGCAGGGCCAGACGGGTTACCAGGACATGTACTGCAAGCATGCGCTGACCAACTGGCAAGTGTCTTCACTTACATTTTCAACCTCTCCCTGTTTGAGTCAGTAATACCAATATGTTTAAAGCAGACCACCATAGTGCCTGTGCCCAAGAACACTAAGGTAACCTGCCTAAATGAAGCCATGAAGTGTTTTGAAAGGCTGGTAAGGGTGTTGGCTCACATCAACACCCTTATCCCAGAAACTCTGGACCCACTCCAATTTGCATACCACCCCAACAGATCCACAGATGATACAATCTCTATTGCACTCCACACTGCCCTTTCCCACCTGGACAAAATGAACACCTATGTGAGAATGCTATTCATTGACTACAGCTCAGCGTTCAACACCATAGTGCCCTCAAAGCTCATCAATAAGCTAAGGACCCTGGGACTAAACACCTCCCTCTACAACTGCATCCTGGACATCCTGACAGACGCTCCCCAGGTGGTAAGGGTAGGCAGAAAACACTTCTGTCACGCTGATCCTCAACCCAGGGGCCCCTCAGGGGTGCGTGCTTAGTCCCCTGGTATGGCAACTACTCGGCCTCCGACCGCAAGGCACTACAGAGGGTAGTGCGAATGGCCCAGTACATCACTGGGGCCAAGCTTCCTGCCATCCAGTCTAGGTCCAAGAGGCTTCTAAACAGATTCTACCCCCAAGCAATAAGACTCCTGAACATCTAGTCAAATGGCTACCCAGACTATATTGCCCCCCCCCCCCCCTCCTCCACACCACTGCCACTCTCTGTTGTCATTCATGCATAGTCACTTTAATAACTCTACCTACATGTACATACTACCTCAACTAACCGGTGCCCCTGCACATTGACTCTGTATCGGTACCCCCCGTTATATAGTGCTGCTCTTTAATTACTTGTTACTTTTATCTCTTGTTCTTATCCGTATTTTTTTTAAACTGCATTGTTGGTTAGGGGCTCGTAAGTAAGCATTTCACTGTAAGGTGAACCTACACCTGTTGTACTCGGCACATGTGACTAATAAAATTTGATTTGATATTTCAAAAGTATTGTGTTGTAGAGGCCAATGCTTTTGTGTCTGTTCCTGAGCTGTGACAACCAACACAACAGGATCAATGAAGCTTAACCCTATAAATGAATGATGATATTTACATAGAACAATCAACAATTGGACAAGAAAGGTAGAGTGGAGAAAAGAGGGTGTGTGCAGGTACTGAAATAGGAACAATAGCCATAATGAGAACATACCTCACCAAGAGGTTGAGATTAAGATGAATGATAAGGTGAACATAGAACAACACAGAGACAGAGAATGAAAGGAGGAAAGAAAGCAAGAGGTGAAAAGGGAAAGGGATGTGCGTACAGGACAGGAAGTGAAATATGAACCAGTAGTCGCTTTAGAGAATGTCCCTTCCCATTGGTGGACTCTCATAACTGTCATTTATTGGCCCTGAAGACCTGAGAGCGTGACCAGCTAAATGTGAGATTGTACCCTTGCAGAGCAGCTCGTGATTTACTGACACTGTAGATCGACAGGGAACAACAGCCAACGGCATCATACGGTGTGGACTCAACTGGTGGGAGACACCAGTCTAACTTACTGTTTGCGGTCACAAAAGAGAAGCTGTGTGATTCGGCAGCTGATTTGTTTGATGTCTTTGTGTAGAAAGGCTAGTAGGCTAGTCTACCACGGTTGTGTGGAAAGGCTAGTAGGCTAGTCTACCACGGCTGTGTGGAAAGGCTAGTAGGCTAGTCTACCACGGCTGTGTGGAAAGGCTAGTAGGCTAGTCTACCACGGCTGTGTGGAAAGGCTAGTAGGCTAGTCTACCACGGCTGTGTGGAAAGACTAGTAGGCTAGTCTACCACGGCTGTGTGGAAAGGCTAGTAGGCTAGTCTACCACGGCTGTGTGGAAAGGCTAGTAGGCTAGTCTACCACGGCTGTGTGGAAAGGCTAGTAGGCTAGTCTACCACGGCTGTGTGGAAAGGCTAGTAGGCTAGTCTACCACGGCTGTGTGGAAAGACTAGTAGGCTAGTCTACCACGGCTGTGTGGAAAGGCTAGTAGGCTAGTCTACCACGGCTGTGTGGAAAGGCTAGTAGGCTAGTCTACCACGGCTGTGTGGAAAGGCTAGTAGGCTAGTCTACCACGGCTGTGTGGAAAGGCTACTAGGCTAGTCTACCACGGCTGTGTGGAAAGGCTAGTAGGCTAGTCTACCACGGCTGTGTGGAAAGGCTAGTAGGCTAGTCTACCACGGCTGTGTGGAAAGGCTAGTAAGCTAGTCTACCACAGCTGTGTTAGGTGTTGGCTGTGGAGCTTATGCTACATAGCAGCTGTGTCCAAACTCTCTCTCAAATGGCACCCTATTCAAATCAAATCAAATGTATTTATATAGCCCTTCTTACATCAGCTGATATCTCAAAGTGCTGTACAGAAACCCAGCCTAAAACCCCAAACAGCAAGCAATGCAGGTGTAGAAGCACGGTGGCTAGGAAAAACTCCCTAGAAAGGCCAAAACCTAGGAAGAAACCTAGAGAGGAACCAGGCTATGAGGGGTGGCCAGTCCTCTTCTGGCTGTGCCGGGTGGAGATTATAACAGAACATGGCCAAGATGTTCAAATGTTCATAAATGACCAGCATGGTCAAATAATAATAATCACAGTAGTTGTCGAGGGTGCAGCAAGTCAGCACCTCAGTGCTATTCCTTGTATAGTGCACTACTTTTGACCAGAGCCCTATGGGTCAATTCCATTTCAATGTTCTTAATTGAAAAGTAATGAAGCAAATTGTTTGGAATTGAAATTTCAGTTTACTTCTTGAATTGAAATAATTGAAATGGAATTGTGTTAGAGCACTGCTTATAAGACTAACAACCTCCATTGCTCCCCTCTAGCCTTTAGCTCGATTTCCCTGTTTAATAACAGCACTGCTTTTTCAAATATTTGGAATGTTTTATTCAGACAGTATTGAAGTAGAGGGGTAGATGAATGAGGAGAGGAGACCCAGTAGGAAGGATTGATGTCCTGTCTCCTGGGGCGACAGACAGATTTTTATGTGTGCTTGGAACTGTGTTACCATTAGACCACTAGACCACGGGGCTCTACACATAACAACCTCTGTATCCTTCCACCTTTCAGCTCTGTCCCTACTGCTCTTACCATACATCACATCAGGTGTTACCACTAGACTGCTTGTAGAGCTATGACCACCAGCCCTGCTCTTACCGTAAATCAGTCCCACCAGCCAACCGACCGCTCTGGTTTAGATCACTTACCACTGGTCACACCATCAAAGGCAGCCAGCAGCAGCCAACCATACCTAAGCACTTAGGAAAGCCAGACATCCTCAACCAGAGACTTACTGAGGCAGTAAAAGTAGCCTGTTTCCATTAAGGCAGTAGTACTAGTGTGTACCATTTACTGTGGTAGTTACACGTTTATTGTACCACCAGAGAAGGAAACCTGTACTATGATTGTATGCACTCTGCTTTGGCCCTTATCTCAAGTAATGAAAACAGTGTTCTTGATCTTGGATTTGCAAACATACTCTAGGCCTTTTCCACCTTATGAAAACTGTTTAAAATGAGAGAGACGGAGTGAGAGGGAGAGCGAGGGAGGAAGGGAGGGAGGGATGGAGAGAGAGTTAGAGACTGATGAGCCAAATAGAGGATTAACATGGCATGACTCCCAGAGAGTGGCAGTCTGGCTAATGCACACACACACACACGCACGCACGCACGCACGCACACACGCACGCACGCACGCACCCACGCACGCACGCACACACACACACACACACACACACACACACACACACACACACACACACACACACACACACACACACACACACACACACACACACACACACACACTCTCTCACACCTCTCTCTCTAGCCCTCTTTCCCTCCCTCCCCACTCTCTCCTCCCTCCCTCGCTCCATCCCTCTCCCCCTCTTTGTCTGTCAGAGTGAGTATACAGATCCAGGGAGTTAATTACAGTGGGTGCCTGTCAGGCGGGAACATAAACCCTGCACAGACAGCACAACTAACTGGTCTGGGGCGGTCTGGGCTAGGGTAGAAACCCCAAAAACCCACCCCACTGGCTGGCTCACCTCAACCCTCTTCTCCTGTCAGCCCATTGAGCCCACACCGGCCTGACCCAATCCAGCCCAAATCCACCCAAACCACCCATTCCACCAAATCCACCTAAACCACCCCAATCCAGCCCAAATCCACCCAGTCTACCCAATCCAGCCCAAATCCACCCAGTCTACCCAATCCTGCCCAAATCCACCCAGTCTACCCAATCTACACCAAATCGACCCCATCCACCCAATCCCATCCAATCCACCAAAATCCACCCAGTCCACCCCAAAATCCACCCAATCCACCCAATCCACCCAAATCCACCCAGTCTACCCAATCCTGCCCAAATCCACCCAGTCTACCCAATCTACCCCAAATCGACCCCATCCACCCAATCCCATCCAATCCACCCCAAAATCCACCCAATCCACCCAAATCCACTCAATCCACCCTGTGTGGGAATGTATCAGTGTCCGAGAGTGTGTGTCTGTGTCTGTGTGTGTGTGTGTGTGTGTTTGGAAGGAGCCAGGCAGCCAGGCGAGGGACAGCTGAATGGAGCTAGTCTAGCCTAGAGAGTAACCTGTCCAGGAACGACTGGTTCCGACCAGTCTTCTTCTTTTCTGGTTTTATGATGGTCCGCAAACAAATGTTTCTAGGTGCATGCTGCCACCTACTGTACGGGTAGTGAACGAGGAAAACTCTTCTCACTTTCTCCACCTAGGAGACACACTAGACAGCCCTTACTCTTGTCACCTCTGTCTCCTTCACCATAAAAGGGCACTTCAGGAATTCGTTGCATGTTTGCCACCACAATTGCAGTATTTCACCTCAGCTGTCATATGATATTCCTCCCGTGCCTTTGGAAAGTATTCAGAACCCTTGACTTTTTCCACATTTTGTTACGTTACAGCCTTATTCTAAAATACACACAATACCCCATAATGATAAAGCCAGAACAGGTTTTTAGACATTTTTGCAAATTTGTTAAAACAAAAAAACAGAAATGCCTTATTTACTTAAGTATTCAGACCCTTTGCTATGAGACTCGAAATTGAGCTCAGGTGCATCCTGTTCCCATTGATCATCCTTGAGATGTTTCTACAACTTGATTGGAGTCCACCTGTGGTAAATTCAATTGATTGGACATGATTTGGGAAGGCACACACCTGTCTATATAAGGTCCCACAGTTGACAGTGCATGTCAGAGCAAAAACCAAGCCATTAGGTCGAAGGGATTGTCTGTAGAGCTCCGAGACAGGATTGTGTTGCGGTACAGATCTAGGGAAGGGTACCAAAACATTTTTGCAGCATTGAAGGTCCCCAAGAACACAGTGGCCTCCCATCATTCTTCCATGAAAGAAGTTTGGAACCACCATAGCTCTTCCTAGATCTGGGCGCCTGGCCAAACTGAGCAATCGGGGGAGAAGGGCCTTGGTCAGGGAGGTGACTAAGAACCCGGTGGTCACTCAGAGCTCTAAAGTTCCTCTGTGGAGATGGGAGAACCATCCAGAAAGACGACAATCTCTGCAGCACTCATCCAATCAGGACGTTATGGTAGAGTGGCCAGACTTGGAAACCACTCCTCAGTAAAAAGCACATGACAGTTTGCTTGGAGTTTGCCAAAAGGCACCTAAAGACTCTCAGACCATGAGAAACAAGATTCTCTGGTCTGATGAAACCAATATTGAACTTTTTGCCCTGAATGGCAAGCGTCACGTCTGGAGGAACCCTGGCACCATCCCTGCAGTGAAGCCTGGTGGTGGCAGCATCATGCTGTGGGGATGTTTTTCAGTGGCAGGGACTGAGAGACTAGTCAGGATTGAGGCAAAGATGAACGGAGCAGAGTACAGAGAGAACCTTGATGAAAACCTGCTCCAGTACACTCAGGACCTCAGACTGGGGCGAAGGTTCACCTTCCAACAGGACAAGGACCCTAAGCACACAGCCAATACAACGCAGGAGTGGCTTTGGGACAAGTCTCTGAATGTCCTTGAGTAGCCCAACCAAACCCCAGATTGTACAGCAACGCTCCCCATCCAACCTGACAGATCTTGATAGATCTGCAGAGAGCAGTAGGAGAAACTCCCCAAATACAGGTGTGCCAAGCTTGTAGCGTCATACCCAAGAAGACTCAATGTTGTAATCGCTGCCAAAGGTGCTTCAACAAAGTACTGTGTAAGGGTCTGAATACGTATGTAAATGTGGATTCTCCACTGGAATCCATTTCTCCTCACTATTATATCTACTCGACACGCCATCAGTTTCAAGCGAAACCCCCGCTTCCGCCATCTTCCGTTCCGACCAGACAGCGGATGGAGCGGCTTTTAGGTTCGCTTTACTGAAGAAAAGGGTTGCTTAGGGACGCTTTACCGCAGTAAAAGGTTGCTATGAGACAATCGTTAGGGATGCGTTAGGGATGTGGGAGTGATTTAAAGTGTCTTCTTAGAAACCACAACCAGTCAGGGAAGCCTGGCCTCCTGAGGATTCACCTTAGTATTTATGTCATGTCCACACACAGAGGTGCTAATGCTCTCTCTCTCTCTTTCTCTCTCTCGAACACACACACACACACACACACACACACACACACACACACACACACACACACACACACACACACACACACACACACACACACACACACACACACACACACACACACACACACACACACAGAGATACTCATACACACACCCACACATAGAACTCACGCATGCATACACAAACACACATGCATGCATACACATACCATCCAAGGCTCCAGTTGGGGGAAACATGGTATTTCTGTGACAGACTCTCTAATCGAGATTGGGTTCTGGGTGCTTTAGATTAGGGACAACAAGGTTAGTTAAAGGTGGCATTATCATGTGTTCACTCAGCTCAGACCCTGCGGGGAGAGGAGACACTCTATTGGATTAAAGACAAAGATCAAAGGTCAAACAACCACAACAAGATAATATAATAGCACAGAAAAGTGTAAATCTGACGTGGAAGAAAGGCAGATTTACTTCACATATTTTGTTATTCTAAAAGGGCCATTGTAGTCCGGTCAGGGGAAAAGGGCCATTGTAGTCCGGTCAGGGGAAAAGGGCCATTGTAGTCCGGTCAGGGGGAAAGGGCCATAGTAGTCCGGTCAGGGGAAAAGGGCCATTGTAGTCCGGTCAGGGGGAAAAGGGCCATTGTAGTCCGGTCGGGGGAAAGGGGCCATTGTAGTCCGGTCGGGGGAAACAAGGTCCGAAACCCCTTGTTAGTTCCAGTACAGGTGGTGTTATCATGTGTGTTCAGTCAGGCAGACCCTCTGAAGGGGAGAGGAGAGACTATTGGGTTATACTGGATTACGCTGTAGGAGTCAAAGATCAGTGTCATGATAATCCCATAGGACTACCATTTAGGGGTTGACTGGTTCAGAGACAACCGGTAGTTCACACTAAAGAGACATACAGTCAATACGAGTTTTGTTGGTTCATTTTGTTAGCCTTTAACCTTTGTTGCTGAATAGTTTATTATTTACACATGTTTTGGGGAAGGATGGATTGCGTGGCAAGTGTTAAAATGTTGCAGTATTTAGCAATAATAAATAAGAATATGGTAGCAGCAGTTGTGATGTGTGTGTGTGAATGAGTGAGTACGTGTGTGTTAATGGATACTTTGGGATTATTTAATTGCTGAACACTTGAACTGGACTGACTACCTGCATTGACTTGCCGCCCCTTAAAGGGATACTTCGGGATTTTGCCAATGAAGCTCTTTATTTAATTCCCCAGAGTCAGATGAACTCATGGATACCATTTCCATACTGGATACAGAGACAGAAAAATGGTATCCACATATCATCTGACTCTGGGGAAGTAGATAAAGTGCCTCATTGGCAAAATCCCGAAGTATGCCTTTAAGGGGCGGCAAGTCAATGCAGGTGGTCAGTCCAGTTGAAGTGTTCAGCGGTCTGATGGCTTGTAGATAGAAACGGTCTCTGAGCTTGTTGGTATCGGACCTCATGCTCCGATACTGTCTGCCAGACGGTAAGGGAGTTCATGGCTGGGGTGTGTGGGGTCCTTGATGATGCTGCCTGCCTTCCTCAGGCACCGTACACCACCCACTGGAGGGCCTTGCGGAAGTCGGAAGTTGACATACACCGTAGCCAAATACATTTAAACTCAGTTTTTCACAATTCCTGACATGTAATCCTAGTAAACATTCCCTGTCTTAGGTCAGTTAGGATCACCACTTTATTTTAAAAATGTGAAATGGCAGAATAATAGTAGAGATTTTTTTTTATTGTTCAGAAATGTGGTGGGTACTCTTTTCGTTCGCTGGACTTTATCCTGCTAACGGGCTTTTATGTACTCTGCGCCATCGTCTTGGAACGCCTTACAAAATACTTTTAAACTGGAAGAACTTGTCCCGATTGGTATTTTTAAATCACCGATGAATGATCTTGAAACTGATTCCCTGACCTGTCAATGTTTTTAATTTGCTGTTTTTGATTTTTGTTATACTCTTGTGAATTCTATGGTTTTTACTAGATTTCTTGTAGTTTTTCATGTTGTTTGTCTGTAATTTTTGTAATGACTTGGTGCTGCCTATCTTGGCCAGGACGCTCTTGAAAAATAGATTTTAAAGAAAGGTTAAATAAAATACAGTAAAATAAAGAGATAATTATTTATTTGAGCTTTTATTTATTTTATCACATTCCCAGTGGGTCAGAAGTTTACATACACTCAATTAGTGTTTAGTAGCATTGCGTTTAAATTGTTTAACTTGGGTGAAACGTTTTGGGTAGCCTTCCACAAGCTTCCCACAATAAGTTGGGTGAATTTTGTCCCATTCCTCCTGACAGAGCTGGTGTAACTGAGTCAGGTTTGTAGGCCTCCTTGCTCACACACGCATTTTCAGTTCTGCCCACACATTTTCTATGGGATTGAGGTCAGGGCTTTGTGATGGCCACTCCAAAACCTTGACTTTGTTGTCCTTAAGCCATTTTGCCATAACTTTGGAAGTATGCATTGTGTCAATGTCCATTTGGAAGACCCATTTTCGACAAAGCTTTAACTTCCTGACTGATATCTTGAGATGTTGCTTCAATATATCCCCATAATTTTCCTGCCTCATGATGCCATCTAATTTGTGAAGTGCACCAGTCCCTCCTGCAGCAAACCACCCCCACAACATGATGCTGCCACCCCTGTGCTTCACGGTTGGGATGGTGTTCTTCGGCTTGCAAGCCTCCCCCTTTTTCCTCCAAACATAATGATGGTCATTATGGTCAAACTGTTTTATTTTTGTTTCATCAAATCAGAGGACATTTCTCCAAAAACTACGATCTTTGTCCCCATGTGTCACGGCCGTCGTCGGAAGGAGACCAAGGTGCAGCGTGGTGAGCGTACATTTTCTTTTATTTAGAATGTTGCCAACAAAACAAGACACAAAAAAACGACCGTGAAGCTTACTCTAGGGCTATAGTGCCACTAACAAAGTCAACTACCCACAAACACCAAAGGAAAAAAGGCTGCCTAAGTATGATTCCCAATCAGAGACAACGATAGACAGCTGTCCCTGATTGAGAACCATACCCGGCCAAAACATAGAAATACAAAACATAGAAATAAAGAAACTAGAATTCCCACCTTAGTCACACCTATGGCCACGGCGTGAGAGTACCCCCCCCCCCCCCAAAGGTGCGAACTCCGGCCGCAAAACCTGACTCTATAGGGGAGGGTCCGGGTGGGCATCTATTCACGGCGGCGGCTCCGGTGCAGGACGTAGACCCCGCTCCACCTCTGGCTCCCCCCACTTTGGTGCCATGGATCATCACTGGAGGCTTCGGGCCATGGATCATCACTGGAGGCTTCGGGCCATGGATCATCACTGGAGGCTTCGGGCCATGGATCATCACTGGAGGCGTCGGGCCATGGATCATCACTGGAGGCTTCGGGCCCTGGATAATCACTGGAGGCTTCGGGCCTTGGATCATCACTGGAGGCTTGGTGCGTGGAGCCGGCACAGGGCGTACCAGGCTGGGGAGACGCACTGGAGACCGGGTGCGTGGAGCAGGCACAGGGAGTACTAGGCTGAAGAGACGCACTGGAGGCCCCAACTGGCTTGGGAGGTGAAGGTCGAGTCATGCGTCCTCCGAAACATTTACATTACATTTTACATTTAAGTCATTTAGCAGACGCTCTTATCCAGAGCGACTTACAAGTACATACATTCATACTTTTTTTTTTGTACTGGACCCCCGTGGGAATCGAACCCACAACCCTGGTGTTGCAAGCACCATGCTCTACCAACTGAGCCACACGGGGCCTAAAAACAAACACCCGCCTGCTTAACCCGGAAGCCAGCCGCACCGATGAGAGGAAACACTGTTCAACTGACGAATGAGGTCAGCCTGCAGGCGCCCGGGCTTGCCACTTTGGTTTTCTTGGGCACTGGTAGGATGGTGGTCTCCTTAAAGGGAGCTGGGGACTACAGCCTGGGACAGGAACAGTTTGAAGATGTCTGAGAATATGCCCACCAGCTGGTCAGCACACACTGTGAGGATGTAGTCAGGCATGACATCTGGGCTACCCGGTCGCCTCACATTCTCAACCACTAAAACACTTACAGCCTTGGCTGCTCTCTCAATACGACAACCACACTGCACACCCCTAGCTACTCCTCTGTACACACGCACAGAGAATTACCAGTTACCTGTGGAGCTGGTTTCCTACAGGCCATACCTCCCCCTTTCACATGTTAGGTGAATAATCTCCTCTATCTCCCGCATAGACACACCTGAGATGTTAGTTTATAGTAGATAAACCTATCAATAGGAGGTGTATCTTAAACTCAGTGGTGTAAAGTACTTAAGTAAAAATACTTTAACGTTTTTTTTTATATCTGTACTCTACTATTTTTTTTTTTTACTTCACTACATTCCTAAAGAAAATAATATACTTTTTTTTGCCTGACACCCAAAAGTATTCGTTACATTTTGAATGCTTAACAGGACAGGAAAATGGTCCAATTCACACACTTATCAAGAGAACATCCCTCATCATCCCTACTGCCTCTGATCTGGTGGACTCACTAAACACAAATGCTTAGTTTGTAAATTATGTCTGACTGTTGAAGTGTGCCCCTGACTATCGGTATATTAAAAAAACAAGAAAATTGTGGAATCTAGTTTGCCATATATATGGAATTTAAACTTTTACTTATACTTTTGATACTTAAGTATATTTAAAATCAAATACTTTTAGACTTTTCCTCAAGTAGTATTTTACTGGGTGACTTTCACTTTTACTTGAGTCATTTTCTGTTAAGGTATCTTTAACTTTTGCTCAAGTATGACAATTGGGTACTTTTTCCACCACTGCTAAAACTGTTGTCTATTTATGGTAATGGGGAGGAGGAATGGAGAGGCCCCTCACAGTCCAAACGATGTGGGGTTGTTTCCCCGCTGACTGGACACAGATGTCTGTCATGTTGGCTGACTGTCTTACCGGCTGTCTGTCAGGCTGACTGCTTTATAGGCATTGCTGACCCGGAACCTGGCTGGCTGGCCGTCTGCTTAACAGGTGTCTGGTCCAAAACAGTGTCTGGTCCAAAACAGTCTCATGGTGTGGTTGGGGTCAACCTGGGTCATGTCTGAGTCTGTGGCTTATGACTGTGGCCTGTGAGTTACGGGCCAGGAAGTGGGACCGAAGCCGCCACACAGAATATCTTAGTCTGTTTAAAGACGGAGTTACAGGCCTGTCACTGTGACTGGGCTGGAGACGCAGTGTTGTGCATGTTACTAAACCCATTACCAATACATAGTACATTACCAAAACACATTATCAAACACCTTACTAAACTTTACCAAATACTTTTTTGTATCGGGACCAACTGTGAACAATAGCCATGTCAGACATGAATTACATCTAATTGACCAATCTTATTGTTCACTGATAGCTCAGGAATACAATCTTACAATACACCAAACAGATTACCACACTACGCATACAGGCCATTATTAGTAGACTTTTAGGCCTGTTCATGTTCAGTAATGGGTCTTTGTCTGAGTGCTACATTGTTATTATCAGCATTAGGGGGCTGTTTGGCTCAGGAGCACAAAATATCTGCTTTATAACAACCAGCTAAGTGGTGCAACTATATTCAGTTCGTGTCCTAAATGGCACCCGTTTTTTTTTTTTAGGCCCTGGTCAAAAGTAGTGCACTTTAAAGAGAATAGGGTGCCAGCCCTGGTCAAAAGTAGTGCACTTTAAAGGGAATAGGGTCCCATTTGGAATGCATTCATAATCGTCAAATGGGTTGGAGTCATCGAGCAACATCAACACACAAGGACTTGTAAGGAATTATCAGACAGTCAGTAGATAATGGTTTATTTATGTTATGTGGGAGCCGTAGGAGTTGTGTAGATTATTGCATGATTGCGTCACCAATAGCAACCTATTGCCTATGTAGTGCATTACTTTTGACCAGAGCCCTATAGCCCCTGGTCAAAAGTAGTGCACTATTATAGGGAATAGGTTGCCATTGGCGACGCACACCATATGTATCACACCACTTAACTTAGTAACTAGGATATTCACTCAGAGGGATTGCAGAGAGACACCCACTAGGTTGTACACAATAGGTCTCTTTCATAGCTGCCCCCATCTCTTTCACTCCCTCTCTTCCTTTGTTTCTCTCTCTTTGTTACTCTGTTGCTCCCTCTCCCCCATTTGTCTTGTGGTCAGCTTGATCTTCTTTGTTTTCTCAACCGTGTGTTTGTCTTTCGTGTATGTTATCACATCGTATACTGCCAGTTTGTTTGCTTTGCTGTAGAAAAGTGTCAATATTTTCATAGCTTAGTAGTTTTTGTAAACCACATATAGTATCTATTTTATCGTGCATCGAATAGCTGGCCAGCGTACTGTGAGATTTGATTCTGGGTTCTGAGAATACATATTTATCAATGAGATTTCCGCTACATTGTCAGCAGTAATAGTATTATATGCTGGTATGTTAAGCAGTCTTTAGAATGAATGGAGGATTATGTCTTATTTATGCAGCCCCAGAGCATATATTCTACCGCCTTAACATATTGTAGAGAGCAGATGTGTGTGTGTGTGTGTGTGTGTGTGTGTGTGTGTGTGTGTGTGTGTGTGTGTGTGTGTGTGTGTGTGTGTGTGTGTGTGTGTGTGTGTGTGTGTGTGTGTGTGTGTGTACGTGTGCGTGTGCATGTGCGTGTGCGCGCGTGTGTGTGTGCGTGTGTTTGTCTGGGGCTGCCATGACATAACAGACAGGATAATTATGATAATTGACCCCAGTGACCTTTGCTGACCCCAGATTGTCTGACCTGACTCTGGTAAACACAATAGATGCACCGGGCGAGAGGCCAGAATGAATATCTCTATGGGGAGAGCTGCTGGTTCAGTGGAGAGAAAATGGGGAGGTAATGAGACAGATGGCCAGACAGGCACAGATGACAAGCAGTGACACAGGGTGGTGCTCTGATTATACACAATGACATTATCAGACGGTTACCAACGGAAACGACACACACACAATCACGTTGTAAGGGAGTTAGATGCAGAGATAATGTAAAGAGACCTAGACAGACCTAAGGACACATCCACTAACACCCAGAGTCCCAGACATATAAAGACACTCACACATAAAGCCAGTCAGACTGTGACGCAGCAGAGAGTCTAGGAGAGGAGAGGAGCGGAGACGCAGTGGGACAGTCCCAATTTGAAGATGCTGTCTTGATGCTGAGAGAGAGAGAGAGAGAGAGAGAGAGAGAGAGAGAGAGAGAGAGAGAGAGAGAGAGAGAGAGAGAGAGAGAGAGAGAGAGAGAGAGAGAGAGAGAGAGAGAGAGAGAGAGAGAGAGAGAGAGAGAGAGAGAGAGAGAGAGAGAGAGAGAGAGAGAGAGAGAGAGAGAGAGAGATAGAGAGATAGATAGATAGATAGATAGATAGATAGATAGATAGATAGATAGATAAACTTCATTACAATTAGATTATTTACAATGAGATGGTGATTCTATGTGTTATGTCTCCCTGAGTGCTGCCAAGGGTTACTACATCAGGTGTTGCTGAGGAAATGGACGCCTCACAGCAAAAGTTTTGTGGGTGATGCTCTTGTTCAGATCGTTGTTCCTTCTAAACTTCAAGATCTAGTTTTGAAAACATCTCATGACTTTTCTGGTCATTTAGGGGTTAGTTAAACCTATGATCGAATTTTGTGAAATTTTTAATGGCCTCGTTTAAAGAAAGACATTTCCACTTACATCAAAACATGCCGTGTTTGTCAGCTGACTGGGAAGCCTAATCAGATGTTAAGGCCAGACCAGCTACAACCTATTCCTGTTACAGGCCAGCCATTTGAGCATTTTATTATTGATTGTGTTGGACCCTTACCCCGTTCTAAAGCTGGTAGCACCTACATGTTAACTGTGAGGTGTCAGGCTAAGAGATATCCTGCAGCCTATCCAGTTCACAATATTACCACTAAGTCTGTTGTGAAGGCTTAGTCACAGTTCATCTACCTTTTTTGGAATACTTAAGATGATTCAGAGCGATCAGGGTTCCAACTTCACTTCGCACATATTTATTTGCACAGGTCTTGCGATAATTGTGTATAAAGCATAATCAGGCCAGTGCTTATCATGCGCAGAGTCAAGGGGCCCTTGAGTGTTTTCAACCGACTTTGAAGTCACTGTTACGTGCGGAAGAGGGGTTACCCTGGTTGCTACTCGCTGTTAAAGAAGTATCACGAGAATACTGGGTTCAGTCCTAATTACCTTGTTTTTGGTCATACTGTGTGTGGTCCCCTTGCTCTATTAAAGGAGGATTGGAAGGTGATTGAGCCTCGCCCAAATTTGTTGTCATATGTTAGTGGTTTCCGACACAGGTTGCATGGAGCTTGTGAAATGGCTAAAGAATAACTAGCATCCTCTCAGGTGAGAATGGAGCAAGGAGACCCTTGCCTTAATCTGGGCGTTGCAGCATTTTGAGGTATATGTGGGGTCGGGTCCCTATTGTGGTTTACACTGACCACAACCCCTTTACTTTCCTGCACACCATGCTTTGCTCAAATCGCAGGATTATGCGCTGGTGTTTGTTCCTGCAGGCGTTCCATTTGGATGTACGACATGTTAAAGGTGTGGATAATGTGGTGGCTGATGCGCTTTCCCGTGCACCGATTTAGTCGATCTTTGGACGCCTTTGTTGCATTTGTTTATCTTTTCGGTTGGTGGTCTGTACATGGTTTATTTAGTCCTTCCTGTTGCTCTGGCTTCTGCTCTCCTGTCGCTCGGTCTCCATTTCTTTCTCTGAAATTGTTGCTTCCAGGTACAGTGGTTGCTAAGGTCGGATGGGGTTAGGTGATTTGGTTGGGTTGGTGTCATGGGTATCCGGTGGGCCTCTTACCTTTATGGTTTGTATAGTATTTTGTGTCTGACCCTTTATTAGTTATGGTTTTTGATCAGTTGTATTTGTGTATTTGTGTGGTTGTGAGTTTTGTTTTCGGATCCTTGTTAGTCCCCGATTTTTAGGTGGGTTGGGGAGTTACGCCCCCCTCACTCTCCCTGCCTACTTCTCTGTGTTTGTGCTTTTATTTGCAGATTGGGGACAGGTGGAGCTGATTGGGTCGTTAAGGTGACAAGTTGCACCTGGGTTTGGGATCAACTAGGAGATAAAAGTTCCTGGTTCACAGTCCTGGCTCGCTTTCTCTCCACAAGCACCATTTTGTTTTGTGATCTGGTTGATTATGGTTTTTTGATTAGGTGAACCCTTCAACACTTACACACGTTATACCTTCATCTATGCATCTCCATTACACCCCTCACATGCCTACTTTCACACTTCACAGGTTAGTTTTCCTTTATAGTTTTATACTTTGTTAGTTATTTAACAAATATTTTTGTTACTCCTTAACTGCCAACATGCCACCATCTAAGAACCAGGTTGTGACATCTGTAGCTCAGTTGGTAGAGCTTGGCACTTACAATGGCAGGATAGTGGGTTCGATTCCTGGGACCACCCATATGTAAAAATGTATGCATGCATGACTATAAGTCAGTTTGGATAAAAAACATATTATTAAATGTCTAGTAGTAGTAGCTCCTCTCCCTGCAGACAAGGACTCATCAACACAGAGCCTATACAAATGGAAAGGAAAATATTATGAATGCTATTCCTGGGATGTCTGTTCTGTTGTCACTTCTATGGCAGGGTGGTAGTTGTTATCATGAACCTGACAGGTGCTAGCTAGAGGATGGTAGTTATCATGAACCTGACAGGTGCTAGCTAGAGGATGGTAGTTATCATGAACCTGACAGGTGCTAGCTAGAGGATGGTAGTTGTTATCATGAACCTGACAGGTGCTAGCTAGAGGATGGTAGTTATCATGAACCTGACAGGTGCTAGCTAGAGGATGGTAGTTGTTATCATGAACCTGACAGGTGCTAGCTAGAGGATGGTAGTTATCATGAACCTGACAGGTGCTAGCTAGAGGATGGTAGTTATCATGAACCTGACAGGTGCTAGCTAGAGGATGGTAGTTATCATGAACCTGACAGGTGCTAGCTAGAGGATGGTAGTTGTTATCATGAACCTGACAGGTGCTAGCTAGAGGATGGTAGTTATCATGAACCTGACAGGTGCTAGCTAGAGGATGGTAGTTATCATGAACCTGATAGGTGCTAGCTAGAGGATGGTAGTTATCATGAACCTGACAGGTGCTAGCTAGAGGATGGTAGTTATCATGAACCTGACAGGTGCTAGCTAGAGGATGGTAGTTATCATGAACCTGACAGGTGCTAGCTAGAGGATGGTAGTTATCATGAACCTGATAGGTGCTAGCTAGAGGATGGTAGTTATCATGAACCTGACAGGTGCTAGCTAGAGGATGGTAGTTATCATGAACCTGACAGGTGCTAGCTAGAGGATGGTAGTTATCATGAACCTGATAGGTGCTAGCTAGAGGATGGTAGTTGTTATCATGAACCTGGCAGGTGCTAGCTAGAGGATGGTAGTTATCATGAACCTGACAGGTACTAGCTAGAGGATGGTAGTTATCATGAACCTGATAGGTGCTAGCTAGAGGATGGTAGTTGTTATCATGAACCTGACAGGTGCTAGCTAGAGGATGGTAGTTATCATGAACTTGACAGGTGCTAGCTAGAGGATGGTAGTTATCATGAACCTGATAGGTGCTAGCTAGAGGATGGTAGTTATCATGAACCTGACAGGTGCTAGCTAGAGGATGGTAGTTATCATGAACCTGACAGGTGCTAGCTAGAGGATGGTAGTTATCATGAACCTGACATGTGCTAGCTAGAGGATGGTAGTTATCATGAACCTGATAGGTGCTAGCTAGAGGATGGTAGTTATCATGGACCTGATAGGTGCTAGCTAGAGGATGGTAGTTATCATGAACCTGACAGGTGCTAGCTAGAGGATGGTAGTTATCATGAACCTGACAGGTGCTAGCTAGAGGATGGTAGTTATCATGAATCTGACAGGTGCTAGCTAGAGGATAGTAGTTTTTTGGTAGTTTCTTGCTTTGTTTTGCAATATGGCCATCATGCCTTGTCACCACTTGTTGCAATTGTCACGTCTGCGGTTTCCCCGCTTCAGGTCATGACTTTTGGTTGTTGTCCTATTCAGTCTAAAGCGTGATGTTGAATGATGCCTAAGAGACCACAAGTGACAAGGTCAACTGAGGTCAATGACCACAAAAACCCCACAATGCTTTATTTGTTCTTTTTAAGGTGACAATTGTTAGGACAGCTGCCATTTGTGAAATGGCTAAGGGGCCCATGTGCTTCAACATTCATTTATTGATATCATACATAAAAGTGTCCTGTCATCCTATCATACATAAATGTAAAACCATTCAGCATTTCCTAATAGTATAAAAACATGTGGAATGGTTCTGACTTAGATTACCCTGTAATAGAGAAATGTTTGAGTCTGTGATTTCACCTGGGTTGAAATGAATATGTATTGCATAGCATATTTTATGTGCTGTATGTTTTCTAACTGCGTACCTGCATCACAGTTTCTCATCAAGTAGCTGAATATATCCAAAGTGTGTATTTGCCAGAAGCCAACAAAGGAGCCAGTCAGTAGTCTGCTGTGTGTGTGTGTGCTGTGTGTGTGTGTGTGTGTGTGTGTGTGTGTGTGTGTGTGTGTGTGTGTGTGCTGTGTGTGTGTGTGTGTGTGTGTGTGTGTGTGTGTGTGTGTGTGTGTGTGTGTGTGTGTGTGTGTGTGTGTGTGTGTGTGTGTGTGTGTGTGTGTGTGTGTGTGTGTGTTCCCCAATGATTTCCTGCCAGTGAATGGATTTCTGCAGCATCCACCATACTGGGCCTAATAGCAGCGTGGCAGATGCATCTGAATGAGTTGTACAGGCTGAGGTGGGGTGTTGGCTCTCCACTGATGCAGAGGAAACTACGTTCCGCTACCGCCATCTAGTGGTCATAGGTGTGTAATTAAATTAAACATGGTTGCTTGGTAGTGTAGAGGCCTGACTGAAAGGTATAGTTCTCCAGTATTGGATCTGTTGTTGACAGTACTGTTTCCTGATTGGTATAGTTCTCCAGTATTGGCTCTGTTGTTGGCAGTTATGTTTCCTGATTGGTATAGTTCTCCAGTATTCGATCTGTTGTTGACAGTACTGTTTCCTGATTGGTATAGTTCTCCAGTATTCGATCTGTTGACAGTACTGTTTCCTGAAGCATGCTCCCCGTAATCTCAGGTTTAGCATATGCATCGTCTCCTGAAAGCATGCTTCTTGTCATAGGTTTCAGGTTCAGTGTATGGTGATGGTGGAATGTGCAAAAGTGTGAACCTATGCCACTTGAAAACAGACCTAAGCACTTTAAACCCATTGATTGTTTTTGTACAATATTAGGAGTGTAGCACTGAACGCTGTCTAGGCTGTGGGTATGTTCTTACTGATGAAGACCTTTGGGGTCGAAATGTTGGCCTGCTGGAGCATCCAACAGTGTGCAGGTATCGATCTTTGTAACTTGATCTCACAACCAAGTGCTCTCACTGATGTCTACTTATGTCTAACCTGCGTTGTGTGTATTCCTGTGTGTCTACAGGACCGTAAGCTGACCAAGGCGGAGCAGCAACGTTTTAAGGAGGAGGCAGAGATGCTGAAGGGACTCCAGCATCCTAACATTGTCCGTTTCTATGACTCCTGGGAGTCAGTGCTGCGAGGGAAGAAGTGCATCGTCCTGGTCACCGAACTCATGACCTCGGGGACACTCAAAACGTGGGTAGAAGACAAACACACACAGACAGACCGACATACACATGCACACCACTGCTCAGCGTCAAATAGGGTTACACCAAAGAGATGACGGCTCTCTCTAGCTTCCTGTAAATTGAAACCAGTGAGTTGGCTAATCAGAGTGCATTCATGAGGATGTTGATATTCTCTCTAGAAATAGGGTCTCACTTTAAATAAAGTATTTCTCATGAAGTTTAATGAAGCCTCTATAAGCCTTATATAGATGCATCACAAATCACTTATAACCAAATGTGACCTACCGCCTCGATTCGGGCTTATGTAGCAACATGTTTTACAATGGATATAATTAGAGACTCAGAGATCCAAAATGTTATATCATACACTGCAGTTGAGGAACAATGGGAAAGTAATTCTGCTTTGAAAGTTGATAAATTTGGCACTACACTACTATTCAGCATCACTCACACCCTCTTAAGCCTTAGCCCCACCTATCTCTTTAAGGATTCACATGTGAGGCCATGTGCTAAACAGAGTGAGTAAGGTAGTGTAGTAAAGAACCATAGATATCAAGACTAAAAGTGGTGAAAGTAGTAGCCTACAATAAGGAAAGACTCAGGTAAAGTCACACTTTATCTAGTCTTTGTCCTACATCCTAAACTGACTTTGGTGCAGGTCATGTTGTTCTTCAAATTACTATCTCTGGTAAACACACACTATATCAAATAAAATCTACGTTTATTTGTCACATGAACATGATACAGAAGGTGTAAACGGTACAGTGAAATGGTTACTTGTATATTTGCATAGTAGCAATATCAAAAATAGAAAGTGTCCAGATAAAACATATTGTATAAATATTTTATAATTTGATGATGAGATGATGCTTACCCAGACACGCTTGTCTAAATTGATGGGTCACGTGAAATAAATGCTATAACCAACCCCCAGTCGCATCTAGCTAAGTGACCTTAGTCCTTAGTTGACCATAGTTATAATATTTTGTCCTCTCCTGTCCGGTCCTGACTGCAGGTATCTGAAGCGCTTCAAGGTGATGAAGCCTAAGGTCCTGAGGAGCTGGTGTCGTCAGATCCTGAAGGGCCTTCACTTCCTCCACACCCGGACCCCTCCCATCATCCACAGGGACCTGAAGTGTGACAACATCTTCATAACGGGCCCCACCGGCTCCGTCAAGATAGGAGACCTTGGACTGGCTACTCTCATGAGGACCTCCTTTGCTAAGAGTGTCATAGGTAACTAACGATCATCAGTTATCAGTTGTTGTCTTGTGTTATGGGAAGGGTATTGACATTTTTTAATGGGCCACAGGTATGTCAGAACTCTTGTGAGTAAGATTTCCGATGTATTTATTACAAATGGCAATTCATCTTGAACTAGTGCTAATGGATCTCTCTGTTGTACAAATGGCTTTTAGAATCTGTGGTCACTCTGCAACATTATGAATATTTTATAAGCTGCCCCAACAAGGCAGTATCATCTGTGTACAGTCTCTGCTGTGATTATTGTTGCTCTTAGGTCAAGCTCTAGTGCACTAACTGCCACTCAAAGGGAACGTTAAAGGGATTTTGGCAATGAGGCCCATTATCTACTTCCCCAGAGTGGATACCATTTTTATGTCTCTGTGTCCAGTATGAAGGAAGTTAGAGGTAGTTTCACCAGCCAATGCTAACTATCATTAGCGTAATGACTGGAAGTCTATGGGTATCTGCTAGCATGCAATTTTTTTTAAACAATTCACACATGCATATTACACATGTACATGTGTGACATTTTACAACTATACGTACCCAGCAAATATAAGTAGCCAACAAATGATTATTCATCAGGTTATTAACCTTTTCAGTTGGCTCTGCTGTCCTGTCTTCCAGGTACTCCTGAGTTCATGGCTCCAGAGATGTACGAGGAACATTATGACGAGTCAGTGGACGTCTATGCCTTTGGGATGTGCATGTTGGAGATGGCCACCTCAGAATACCCCTACTCAGAGTGCCAGAATGCGGCACAGATCTACCGTAAAGTCACCAGCGTAAGTATGGGTTCCTGGGACTGCAGTCCATTTGCGCTTTGGTTGGCCTAGTCTCTCTATTCCCTACTTCTGCAAGATCTTTCTCTTGAATGTCCTTCATAAAATTCCCTTTGTCCCTTTTGCAGTCTTGTCTTTTCCCTACTTCTGCTTGATTCCCCCCCCCCCCCCCCCCCCCCTCATATTCAGTAAATGATTATACACTACATATACAAATTAGTAGATTTGGCTATTTCAGCCACACCCATTGCTGACAGGTGTATAAAATTGAGCACACAGTCATGCAATCTCCATAGACAAACATTGGCAGTAGAATTGCCTTACTGAAGAGCTCAGTGACTTTCAACGTGGCACCGTCATAGGATGCCACCTTTGCAACAAGTCAGTTTGTCAAATTTCTGCCCTGCTAGAGCTGCCCAGGTCAACTGTAAGTGCTGTTATTGTGAAGTGGAAATGTCTAGGAGCAACAACTACTCAGCCGCGAAGCGGTAGGCCACACAAGTTCACAGAATGGGACCGCCAAGTGCTAAAGCGCGTAACGCATCAAAATTGTCTGTCTTCGTTTGCAACACCCTCTACAGAGTTCCAAACTGCCTCTTGAAGCAACATCAGTACAATAACCGTTCGTCGGGAGCTTCATTAAATGGGTTTCCATGGTCAAGTGTCGGCTGGAGTGGTGTAAATCTCGCCGCCATTGGACTCTGGAGCAGTGGAAACGCGTTCTCTGGAGTGATGAATCACGCTTCACCATCTGGCAGTCCGATGGATGAATCTGGGTTTGGCGGATGCCAGGAGACGCTACCTGCCCCAATGCATAGTGCCAACTGTTAGGTTTGGTGGAGGAGGAATAATGGTCTGAGGCTGTTTTCATGGTTCGGGCTAGGCCCCCTAGTTCCAGTGAAGGGAAATCTTAATGTTACAGCATACAATGACATTCTAGCATTGACAAGCATGACAAGCATTTCTTTACACCCGCAATAACATCTGCTAAACGTGTATGTGACCAATAACATTTTATTTGATTTTAGAAGATTCTGTGCTTCCAACTTTGTGGCAACAGTTTGGCGAAGGCCCTTTCCTGCTTCAGCATGACAATGCCCCCGTGCACAAAGCGAGATTCATACAAAAATGGTTTGTCGAGATCGGTGTGGAAGAACTTGACTGCCCTGCACAGAGCCCTGACCTCAACCCCATCGAACACCTTTGGGGTGACTGGAACGCTGACTGCAAGCTAGGCTTAATCGCCCAACATCAGTGCCCGACCTCACTAATGCTCTTGTGGCTGAATGGAAGCAAGTCCCGGCAGCAATGTTCCAACATCTAGTGGAAAGCCTTCCCAGAAGAGTGGAGGCTTTTAAAGTAGCAAAGGGGGGACCAACTCCATATTAATGCCCTTGATTTTGGAATGAGACGTTCGACGAGCAGGTGTCCACACACTTTTTGTCATCTAGATTTTATTTGTGACAGTACATTAACTGTAGTCAGGGCTTCTTCATTTCTGCTTCATGTTTAAAACTCTGAAGCACAGTAGTCCCATCTAAGGTACAGTTGAAGTCGAAAATGTACATACACCTCAGCCAAAAACATTTAAACTCAGTTTTTCACAATTCCTGACATTTAATCCGAGTAAAAATTCCCTGTCTTAGGGCAGTTAGGATCACCAATTTATTTTAAGAATGTAAAAAAAAAAGCCAGAATAATAGCAGAGAGAATGATTTATTTCAGCTTTTATTTCTTTCATCACATTCCCAGTGGGTCAAAAGTTTACATACACTCAATTAGTATTTGGTAGCATTGCCTTTAAATTGTTTAACTTGGGTCAAACGTTTCGGGTAGCCTTCCACAAGCTTCCCACAATAAGTTGGGTGAATTTTGGCCCATTCCTCCTGACAGAGCTGGTGTAACTGAGTCAGGTTTGTAGGCCTCCTTGCTCGCACACGCTTTTTCAGTTCTGCCCACAAATGTTCTATGGGATTGAGGTCAGGGCTTTGTGATGGCCACTCCAATATCTTGACTTTGTTGTCCTTAAGCCATTTTGCCACAACTATGGAAGTATGCTTTGGGTCATTGTCCATCTGGAAGACCCATTTGCGACCAAGCTTTAACTTCCTGACTGATGTCTTGAGATGTTGCTTCAATATAGCCACATAATTTTCCTGCCTCATAATGCCATCTATTTTGATAAGTCCACCAGTCCCTCCTGCAGCAAAGCACCCCCACAACATGATGCTGGCACCCCTGTGCTTCAAGGTTGGGATGGCGTTCTTCGGCTTGCAAGCCTCCCCCTTTTTCCTCCAAACATAACGATGGTCATTATGGCCAAAGAGTTCTATTTTTGTTTCATCAGACCAGAGGGCATTTCGCAAAAAAGTACAATCTTTGTTCCCATGTGCAGTTGCAAACCGTAGTCTGTCTTTTTTATGCCGGTTTTGGAGCAGTGGCTTCTTCCTTGCTGAGCGGCCTTTCAGGTTATGTCGAAATAGGACTCGTTTAACTGTGGATATAGATACTTTTGTACCTGTTTCCTCCAGCGTCTTCACAAGGTCCTTTGCTGTTGTTCTGGGATTGATTTGCACTTTTCGCACCAAAGTACGTTCATCTCTAGGAGACAGAATTCGTCTCCTTCCTGAGCGGTATAACGGCTGCGTGGTCCCATGGTGTTTATACTTGCGTACTATTGTTTGTACAGATGAACGTGGTACCTTCAGGCGTTTGGAAATTGCTCCCAAGGATGAACCTGACTTGTGGAGGTCTACAATTTTTTTTCTGAGGTCTTGGCTGATTTCTTTTGATTTTCCCATGATGTCAAGCAAAGAGGCACTGAGTTTGAAGGTAGGCCTTGAAATACATCCACAGGTACACATCCAATTGACTCAAATTATGTCAATTAGCTTCTAAAGCCATGACATCTTTTTTCTGGAATTTTCCAAGCTGTTTAAAGGCACAGTCAACTTAGTGTATGTTAACTTCTGACCCACTGGAATTGTGATACAGTGAATTATAAGTGAAATCATCTGTCTGTAAACAATTGTTGGAAAATGACTTGTGTCATGCACATAGTACATGTCCTAACCGACTTGCCAAAACTATAGTTTGTTTACAAGACATTTGTGGAGTGGTTGAAAAACGAGTTTTAAAGACTCCAACCTAAGTGTATGTAAACTTCTGACTTCAACTGTATATTACTGCCCGTGTAGGACGGAGTAGTCCCATCGTCTAAGGTGTATTATTGTCCATGTAGGACAGAGTAGTCCCATTATCTAAGGTATATTACTGTCCATGTAGGACAGAGTAGTCCCATCTAAGGTATATTACTGTCCATGTAGGACAGAGTAGTCCCATCATCTAAGGTATATTACTGTCCATGTAGGACAGAGTAGTCCCATCACCTAAGGTATATTGCTGTCCATGTAGACCAGAGTAGTCCCATCTAAGGTATATTACTGTCCATGTAGGACAGAGTAGTCCCATCTAAGGTATATTACTGTCCATGTAGGACAGAGTAGTCCCATCATCTAAGGTATATTACTGTCCATGTAGGACAGAGTAGTCCATCATCTAAGGTATATTACTGTCCATGTAGGACAGAGTAGTCCCATCTAAGGTATGTTACTGTCCATGTAGGACAGAGTAGTCCCATCATCTAAGGTATATTACTGTCCATGTAGGACAGAGTAGTCCCATCATCTAAGGTATATTACTGTCCATGTAGGACAGAGTAGTCCCATCTAAGGTATGTTACTGTCCATGTAGGACAGAGTAGTCCCATCATCTAAGGTATATTACTGTCCATGTAGGACAGAGTAGTCCCATCATCTTAAGTATTGTATGTTCTATCACCCCCCCTCCCCCCCCGCCGTCTGTCTCTCTCTCCCTACTCTCACTGTATCTCTATCTCTCTCCCTCTCTGTCTACAGGGTATAAAACCAGCCAGCTTTGATAAAGTCAACGACCCAGAGATTAAAGAGATCATCGAGTGCTGCATCCGCCAAGACAAGAATCAGAGGTAAGCAGTTTTACCTCCCCCCTCTCTTTCTCTCTCACTCTCTCTGTCTTTCTGTCTCTCTCTCTTTCTCTCTCAATTCAATTGAATTTCAATTCAGGGGGCTTTATTGGCATGGAAAACATATATTAACATGGCCAAATCACGTGAAGTAGATAATAAACAAAAGTGAAATAAACAATAAAAATGAACAGTAAACATTACACTCACAAAAGTTTCTCTCTCTCTCTCATAATAAGGACGAGTGCTTATAAAAAGAACTTCATTCGGTGGACTGTCTAAAGTGATTAGTACCGCTGACCCCAGCACACATACCAGATCAGGCATGGGTTCAACTCCAGCCAATGCTCTTCTGACTTGCCCCTCTCCTACTGTTCCTGTCATCTCTTCTCCACTGTCTTATCCAATAAAAGGAAAGAAGTGGGAATTTGTTCTTTGCTTGATGTGTTCTCTCTCTTTGCAGGCTGTCCATCCGGGACCTGTTGACCCACGCCTTCTTTGGGGAGGACACTGGGGTGCGTGTGGAGCTGGCGGAGGAGGACATGGGGTATCAGGAGTGTCTGGCCCTCAGGATCTGGGTGGAGGATCCCAAGAAGCTGAAGGGAAAACACAAAGACAACGAGGCCATTGAGTTCAGTTATGACCTGGAGAATGACAGCGCAGAAGAGGTGGCTCTGGAGATGGTGAGAGAGGGGGAGAGAGAGAGGAGGGCTGGGGGGGACCTAGAGAACGATAGTGCTGAGGAACTAGCTTTAGAGAGGGGGAGAAAATGAGGGAAGGAGAGGGGATGGTGAGTGAGGGAGAGAGAGAGATGGTGAGACATTGATACCCTTTTCACACTATGGTACCAACCCGAAACGTACTCTGCGGGTTATTTTCTTTTTAGATTGTCCTTTCTAGCATGGCCCCAGGCCAGCGCAGTACAGTAAAGGTCGGCTCAGCTCATTAGTGTGAAAATGATATTAGAGAGAGCAGTGCAGATCGGAACAGGAATAACTAGGCCTTCTCAGAGAACTACATGGAAGGTGAGAGGGCCACAGGAAAGGTGGGGTCTGGAGTTGCTTTGATGTATTGCAAAGTCCACAGCTCATTAATCAAGGTTTCCTCGCTTGTCGCTACCTCTAACCTAAATTCCCTTGCAATGCTTTAATGTCTCTCTGTGTCTCTCTCTGCCTCCCTCTCGCTCTCATTCTCTCACTGTCTTACTCTCTCTCTCCCTCCCCCTCTCTCGCTCCCCCCCCCCCACCCCCCTCTGTCCCTCCTTTTCTCTCTTTCCCCTCCTCGCCAGGTGAAGTCGGGCTTCTTCCATGAGAGCGATGCTAAAGTGGTGGGAAAATCCATCCGCGACCGTGTCACGCTCATCAAGAAGTCCCGTGAGAGACGCCAGCAGCAGCTGCTCCAACAGCAGCAAGGCTTTGATGAGAGACGGGACTCCACCCTCACCTCCTCCTACACCAGCTCTTACCCCTCCTGCACCTCCTCCCTGGGGCCTGGGGTGGCTGGGCTGACAGGACGAGGCGGGAAAGGTGGTGGGCAGGGGGAGGCTGAGGAGATACCAGAGGCAGATCAGCATATGAGGCAACAGCAGCAGATCCACAGTGGGAACCCTCTGAGCCTGCCCACAGGTACTGTACGACTCTATCAGAGGCTTATCAGATAGGTTCCTACTGTACAATACACATACGCTGACTGTACAAAACATTATGAACACTTTCCTAATATTGCCAGCCCCCCCCCCAGTACCCCCTTTTGCCCTCAGAACAGCCACAATTCATTGGGGGCATGTACCCTACAAGGTATCGAAAGCGTTCCACAGGGATGCTGGCCCATGTTGACTCCAATGCTTCCCACAGTTGTGTCAAGTTGGCTGGATGTCCTTTGGGTGGTGGACCATTCTTGGTACACACGGGAAACTGTTGAGCGTGAAAAACCCAGCAGCGTTGAAGTTTTTGGGTCCCATGTGGCTCAGTTGGTAGAGCATGGTGCTTGCAATACCAGGGTTGTGGGTGCGATTCTCATGGGGGATCAGTCTGGGAAAGTACAAAAATGTTAGCGTCTGCTAAATGACTAAAATATAAAATGTTAACAAAAACCAAACCCCGTTCGAAGGCACTTAAATATTTTGTCTTGCCCATTCACCCTCTGAATGGCACACATACACAATCCATGTTTCAATTGTCTCAAGGCTTAAAAATCCTTATTTAACCTGTCTCCTCTCCTTCATCTACATTGAAGTGGATTTAACAAGTGACATCAATAATGGATCATAGCTTTCACCTGGATTTACCTGGTCAGTCTATGTCAAGGAAGAGCAGGTGTTCCTAATGTTTTGTATACAAATGCCACGTTCAAAACAACTGGGAACTCGGGGAAAAAAAGAGCTCCGACTGGGAAATATCGATTTGAACGGTCATGCAACTCGGAATTCCAACTTTGGAACTCGGGCCTCTTTCTAGAGCTCTGACTTTCCGACCTGAAAATCACTGACGTCATGATTTGACCTCGTATTTTTCAGAGTTCCCAGTTGATTTGAACGCGGCATTAGTGTATATACAGTACCTACCACCGTAACAACATCAAACAAAGTATATTGAACATGTAACAGATACACATATTTTGGGATTGTGGACAGAATGATACCAGTATAAAAAATGTGTATGAAATAATTTCAATATCCCCCCAAAATGTATTGTTTTACACCTCCCATTGTATTTACTTCAGGAGGGGAGAGCATTGTTTCAGCCAGCTGTGAGTCCTATGCCAATGGCCAGAGCCAGGCGTACCCTCAGCAACGGGAGTCCTACGTGCTTTCTCAATCCAACCTCCCTGCTGCTGCTTCGGCAAGTCTATGGCTACATATCAAATAGCACCCTATTCCCTATGTAGTGCACTAGTTTTGACCAGGGCCATGTAGTGCACCGTGTAGAGTCTAGGGTACTATTTGGAACATATACAATGTTATGGTTGTTCCTGTTTTGGAAAATCCAGTTTACAAAGAGATTGAAATCTTATTTTCACTCAGCAACCCTGCAATCACGTTAACTTATATTGTCTATTATTTATTTTTAGGCAATTTTGGCCCACACCAAAATGTTCCCAATTAGTCAGAGTAGAGGAGTTCCGAATGTGCTTATTGGTCAGAGTAGTGGGATTTCCGGCATGTCCATTGGCCAAAGTGGTGGTGGGGCTTCTGATGGTCAGCAGACTTACGTTCAGCCTGTTGCCATGCCAACACAGGTTTCACCAGGTGTACCACAGCAGTATTCACAGGTGAGTGGATCTGCGTCTCTATCGACTCTGGTCTCTCAAAAACACTACAGTTACCCTCTAAACAGTTTGAACCTGCCCAAATAACTCTTAATCATCACCTTAATATTTTATCACATGTTCTTTACCAATAATGACAATTCCAATTATCATAATTATGCTTTCATGTTCTCTAAAACTGTTTATAATTCTTTGATTAAATCATATGATTAATACTTACACTTACCTTCTCTCTCCACCATAATCCTCCCTCTCCCCCTTACCTTAACTCCCTCTGCCCACCTGACCATCCCTCTGTCACCCTGCGACTACCATCCACCAACAATCTCAGTCATACCACTCAGATGGGTCACAGATTGCACTAATGGCCCCTTCCCTGTCCTACGCACCCCCAGTCTCCCCCCAAGCCCAGCTCAACATCCTCCCAGCTCCCATGTTAGCGGGGGACCCAACAGGACGAGTGGGGGCCATGGTCCCTCTCCCACAACAGGCCCAGGCCAACGTCACTCCCAGTGTCATCCAGATGACACCCCAGCCTTTAACCCAGCAAGCACTGCCTGACATGATCCCACAGCAGCAGACCATTGTTCAACAACAACAACAACAACAGATGCTGATGGAGCAGCAGCAGCAGCAGCAAATGGAGGCTCAACAAGCCGCCCTGCTTCAGCATCATCAACAACAACAACAGACCAGTGTAATTCCCCAGAACCAGGCGGTACTGATACAGCAACAGATGGAACAACAACAGGCCAGTGTAATTCCCCAGAACCAGGCGGTACTGATACAGCAACAGATGGAACAACAACAGCAGCAGCAGCAACAGCAGACTATAGCAATCCAACAGCAGCAAACTACTGAGCCACAGCAGCAAGTGTATGTGCAGCAAGCTTTGGTTCAGCAGCAGACCTTACTACAACACCAACAATCAATGGAACAACAGCAGCATCAGGCCTTACAACAACAACAATCAATGGAACAACAGCAGCATCAGGCCTTACAACAACACCAATCAATGGAACAACAGCAGCATCAGGCCTTACAACAACACCAACAATCAATGGAACAACAGCAGCATCAGGCCTTACAACAACAACAATCAATGGAACAACAGCAGCATCAGGCCTTACAACAACACCAACAATCAATGGAACAACAGCAGCATCAGGCCTTACAACAACAACAATCAATGGAACAACAGCAGCATCAGGCCTTACTACAACAACAACAATCAATGGAACAACAGCAGCATCAGGCCTTACAACAACAACAATCAATGGAACAACAGCAGCATCAGGCCTTACAACAACAACAATCAATGGAACAACAGCAGCATCAGGCCTTACAACAACAACAATCAATGGAACAACAGCAGCATCAGGCCTTACAACAACAACAATCAATGGAACAACAGCAGCATCAGGCCTTACAACAACAACAATCAATGGAACAACAGCAGCATCAGGCCTTACAACAACAACAATCAATGGAACAACAGCAGCATCAGGCCTTACAACAACAACAATCAATGGAACAACAGCAGCATCAACAACAGGGGTTGTCATTGCAGCAACAGCAATTGGATCAAACCCAAGCCTATGCGCAACCACCGCAAATCGACGTACAGCAACAACAGCAGCAACAACTGCAACAGCAGCAACAGCAGCAAATATTGTTACTACACCAACAACACCAGATAGAACATCAGCAACAACAACAGGCAATGTTACTAGAACAACAACAGCAAGGGTACATACAACAGCAGCTTGAGCAACAGCAGCAACAGGCTTTGATACAACAGCAACAACAGGCGCAACTACAACAGCACCAACTGGAGCAGCAGCAAGCGTTGTTACAACAGCAGATATTTGAGCAACAGCAGCAGCAAGCGCTGTTACAACAGCAGCAACAAGAGCAGCAGCAACAGCAAGCCCTAAAGCAACAGCAACAACAGGCACAACTACAACAGCACCAGCTAGAGCAACAGCAAGCGCTCCTACAGCAACAACAGCATCAACAACAACAACAACTGGAGGCTCACCAAGTGAGCCAGATACAACAACCACAAATGGATTTACAACAGCTGCAACAACAACAGCAAGCTGTGCTGAAACAACCGACCCAACTACAACAACAGGCGGTGGTCAGTCATCCAGTCAACCCACAGCACCAGCAGGCTGTGCTTCAGCAACAGTTGGAACAACAGCAAGCCATGCTACAACAGCAACAGCTTCAACAGCAACAAGTGATTTTACAGAAGCAGCAATTGGAGCAACAACAGCAGCAAGCTCTGTTACAACAACAGATTGAACAACAACGGCAACAGCAGGCACTGCTACTGCAACAACAAGCGGAGAGAATTCACCAACAGGGTTTGCTACAACAGCAGCAGCAACAGATTCAACAACAGCAAGAGACTGGGCAAACGCAGCAGCACCAGCAAACCGCCATAATTCAAGTACAACAAAGCGAGAAACAAGAGACCGCTTTAAATCTGCAACAATGTGAGCAGCTGCAAGGATTGATTCAACAGCAACAGATTGATGTATGTATGTTGCAACAACAACAGCAAAACCCTGCTTTGTTTCCACCTAGTCACACTAGCCTAACCCAGCAGCAACTGACAGAACAACAGCAAGTGGTGCTGATACAACAACAACAACAACAACAGCAACAAAAACAACCTATCTTACTGGAGCAACAACAACAAGCATACGTTGCCCAGCAACATCAGCAGCACCATCAGAGCTCTGTCATTGAACCTCAGCCTCAGATCCCCCTTATAGCCCCAGCCATACCAGCAGCAGACGTTATACAGGCCATTCAGGTCCAAGCTCAGATGGCCGCCCAGGGTCAGGAAGTGATACCTGTAGCCATTCAGCTACAGATTTCCAGCCAAGCTCTACCGGCTGTAGTGCAAGCCCATGCCCAAGTCCTGGCCCAGATTCAAGCTCGGAATGAAGCTCACCCTCAGAGCCAGGGTAATCTCTCAGTCCCAGTACTCCAAGCCAAGCCTCAGCCTCCACACCAAGCCCAGCCCCAGATGATCGAGGTCCAGATTCCATCTCACATGGTGGCCCCAATCCAGGCACCAAGTCCTCCGATCCCTATCCAGCCTCAGGTTCCTCTGGTACAGGCTCCCCATCAGATGCCAGCTCTAATACAGGCCCAGGCGCCAGGGCAGTCAGTTATCCAGCAGACTCCCCAGCCTTTGCACCTAACCCAGGCCCTGACTCAGATTCCAGAAGTTCTTGAGACTCAGATGATGCCTCCTAAGCAGAAGAGCACAGCTCTGGTCCAACCCCAACCTCCAGTCTCAATACCCCTCATGCAAAGCCAGGTCCAGCCTCAACCCCAGCACCAGTCTCTAGTGCAGCCCAGTGTTCAACTTCCAGAGGTGGTGCAGCCTCAACTCCAGCACCAGGCTCCGGCCAGCCTATTGGCACCGCAGTATGTCACTGCACTTCAGCCCACCCAACAGCAACAACAGGACATCACTCAACAAGTTTTACAACAACAACAACAACAGCAGATACTGAAGGATCAACAACAGGACATCACTCAACAAGTACCACAACAACAACAACAACAACAACAGCAGATACTGATGGATCAACAACAGTCCATGCTGCAGAACCAGCAGATGATGCTGTCCCCTGGGTCTGTTGGTGTTGGAACTGTCCTTTCAGCCCCTGCAACCAAGGTCCTAGCCCCTAACACCTTGGTCTCTGCTTCGTCCCAACACATACAACAACATACTGTACAAGCTCCAGCCCCCATCCAGCTGGCTCTGCAGTCCCTTCCCCCTCAGCAGCAGAAAGTCTCAATTCCCCCTCTCAACCCAAGTCAACTGGCTTCTCCGCTTCCTCAGATCCCCGCACATCTGTTGCCCCAGCAGCCCACGGTTAACCCAGCACAGATAGCAGCCCCCAGTAACGTGCCCCAGCTCGGGACTCAGACTAGAGCCCTACCCCTCTACAGTCAGGTAGGAGCAGGAGGTCCTCCACCATCCCCCCAGCACCAGGCTCAGCTGACGCAGCCGCTACCCGCCCACACACACACCCAGACGGCCATGCAAGCTCTCGCAAACACTCACACCCAGACACTGGCCCAGACGAAGGTCCACACCGAGACCCAGCTCGCTGAGGCCGCATCGGAGGCTGCCACCACCGAGCAACAGCACCCTCTGAATCCCCCCCAGGCTACTTCCCTCCCTCTTCCGCACATGTCCCCCTGCCCCACTCATACAGCATCTCACCCCCACCCTGCCTTCCTGCCACCCCTCCATCCTGCTACCCCTGGCCCAGAGACCCAGCCCACCCCACCAGAGAGTCAGCTAACCCTGCCTGGCCTGGCTGATGGTCCCCCGGGCCCCACTTCTCCCCCGCCTGTTGCCGCCGCTGCTGCCCAGCCCCTTGATTCTAACGCCCCCTCGCTGCTGCCCCCAACCTCAACCTCGCTCCCAGACTGTGACCCTGCTCTGCTGAGCATTGCTCAGGTACAGAAGTGCATGCCACTCTACCACTACAGCAGACTGTTCCACTACTACCACTATCTGCAGCCAATAACCAGCCGGTTCTAGAAATGTGTATACAGTAGAGAGCAATCCAAGGGCCGCACCCTTTTTAAGATACAGAATATAACATATTATTTATTTTTTTGAAGAAAATCTCCTTTTACTCAGTTACGCTAAGTACATTTGTATGGTACTTGTTCTGATTTAAACTTACCAGTACTACAACAACATGATCAAGTGTTTTCCTTTAACTTACATTAAAATACAGTCATTTTTTATTTATTCCCAATTCAGTTTTATTTTTATTAGTCAAATAATGATTTTGTATGTATTTTTTCTTTGTGGGTTTTTGTTGTTTTCTGAATGTCTGTATGTATTTGTGTGTTCGTTGGTCTGTCTGTGTGTCTGTCTCTATCTATGTGGCCCTACAGGAGAGTCCGAAACAGTCTGACACAGAGAGACACTCCACTTCAGGGTATGTGTCACATCATTACTCTCAACGTTGGTCCCAATTCGCTGCCTAGCTCTAGCCCCCTGGTCCTGTCACGTCAATGTTAGCACATCTATAAGGTGGAAGTGATATGGCGGATGCTTTACCACTACACTGTTTATACCTATCCAGACCCTTCAGATCTGCAATCATCCAAGGGTTAAGGCCAAGGGGAAGGGCTACGGACCGGTTGTCAATTTTATACTGCTCGTTTGTTTTTCATTTTGAATGCCAAGCCCTCTTCCATGTTAGAAAAGGTTATGCCCAATACTGTACATGAAGTACTAACAATAGGAGTACTATTCATTTGACCGCAGCTCTGTTCCAGCCAATGGGGATGGGGATTTACAGATGTTGGCCAATGGGAAACTAGAGAGGGTGAAGTCTCAGAGGAGATTGTCCTATCGGGGGCCAGAAAAAGGATCACATGCATTTCAACTGACCATGATTCAGGTATAGTATCCCTAATAGTAAAGATTTCTAAAGAAATGGTAATTTGGTAATGTCCAAGACATTGGACAGAACCACATGGTTTCTCTTCCTGTGCTCCGTAGGTGTCCGGCTCTGGGGACAACATGGTGGAGTGTCAGCTGGAAACCCACAGTAACAAGATGGTCACCTTCAAGTTTGACACCGAGGGAGACGCACCTGAAGACATTGCAGATTACATGGTGACTAGACCAACACACAGTTATACATGGACATTGTATGGGATTATAGCACCACAAGCCTGTTTGGATATATTACATATGATTATATTAATGTTTAATTATATTATATTGGATGGGATGAGGATTTTTGCAGCAAGCACTCTCATTTGATCTAATGCCAAATTCCCCATGCAGCCTTTGTTTGGTGCATTAAGTTTAGTTTTAAAAAGTGTGTTCTTTTGTGTATCAATTTGTGTATCTGTAATGGCTTGTGTAGGTGGAGGAGGATTTTGTCCGTGAATCAGAGAAAGAGACATTCGTGGAAGAGCTGAGGTCCATTGTCAAGAGAACGCAGGAAATTCTCCTCACACATCAACAGGTCTGGTTTGAAAGCTTTGGTTGCATCCCAAATGACACTGTATTCCCTACATAGTGCACTACTTATGTCCAGAACCCTACGGCCACTGGTCAAAAGTAGTGCACTACAGAACCCTATGGCCACTGGTCAAAAGTAGTGCATTACAGAACCCTATGGCCACTAGTCAAAAGTAGTGAACTACAGAACCCGATGGCCACTGGTTGAAAGTAGTGAACTACATAGGGAGATAGAAAGGGTGCCATTTGGGACGTAACCATTATGTAATGTCTGTTTGGCTCTTTTCTACTCTAAATCTTTACAGACATACAGTTTTTAATGCTGAACACCATACACATAGTACAGACAGGGTACAATATGTCATGCTTTGAATATAATGTTGCCTTGAAACATGTCTATAGTCTGTCTGGTCATTTTCTCCTACCATCATGGAAACAATATGTCAGGAGCCATGTTTTATAGTACGGCAAAAATAAAAGAAGTAGAGCCTGCACACTCATGAGCTCCACCCTGTACCTTTATTACTAAACAAACAACGTTTCCATCCTGCAAGGTGAACACTGAACATACAGAGAGCTAATGTCATATGTTTATGGTGTATGGAGAACATACAGGGGCCCTTACAGTAGCTAATGTATTGGAGCAACCGTAACTAATCAGATTTTTTACCATGTAATTCTGCCTGTATATGTAAACTCAGCAAAAAAAGAAACGTCCTCTCACTGTCAACTGCATTTATTTTCAGCAAACTTAACATGTGTAAATATTTGTATGAATATAGCAAGATTCAACAACTGAAACATAAACTGAATAAGTTCCACAGACATGTGACTAACAGAAATGGAATAAGGTGTCCCTGAACAAAGGGGGGGAGTCAAAATCAAAAGTAACAGTCAGTATCTGGTGTGGCCACCAGCTGCATTAAGTACTGCAGTGCATCTCCTCCTCATGGAATGCACCAGATTTGCCAGTTCTTGCTGTGAGATGTTACCCCACTCTTCCACCAAGGCACCTGCAAGTTCCCGGACATTTCTGGGGGGAATGGCCCTAGCCCTCACCCTCCGATCCAACAGGTCCCAGACGTGCTCAATGGGATTGAGATCCGGGCTCTTCGCTGGCAATGGCAGAACAATGACATTCCTGTCTTGCAGGAAATCACGCACAGAACGAGCAGTATGGCTGGTGGCATTGTCATGCTGGAGGGTCATGTCAGGATGAGCCTGCAGGAAGGGTGCCACATGAGGGAGGAGGAGGTTTTTCCTGTAACGCAGAGCATTGAGATTGCCTGCAATGACAACAAGCTCAATCCGATGATGCTGTGACACACCGCCCCAGACCATGACGGACCCTCCACCTCCAAATCGATCCCGCTCCAGAGTACAGGCCTCGGTGTAACGCTCATTCCTCAATCTGACCATCACCCCTGGTGAGACAAAACCGCAATTCTGCAATGAAGAGCACTTTTTGCCAGTCCTGTCTGGTCCAGCGACGGTGGGTTTGTGCCCATAGGCGACGTTGTTGCCGGTGAGGTCTGATGAGGACCTGCCTACAAGCCCTCAGTCCAGCCTCTCTCAGCCTATTGTGGACAGTCTGAGCACTGATGGAGGGATTGTGCGTTCCTGGTGTAACTCTGGCAGTTGTTGTTGCCATCCTGTACCTGTCCCGCAAGTGTGATGTTCGGATGTACCGATCCTGTGCAGGTGTTGTTACACGTGGCCTGCCACTGCGAGGACAATCAGCTGTTTGTCCTGTCTCCCTGTAGCGCTGTCTTAGGCGTCTCACAGTACAAACATTGTCATTTATTGCTCTGGCCACGTCTGCAGTCCTCATGCCTCCTTGCAGCATGCCTAAGGCATGTTCACGCAGATGAGCAGGGACCCTGGGCATCTTTCTTTTGGTGTTTTTCAGAGTCAGTAGAAAGGCCTCTTTAGTGTCCTAAGTTTTCATAACTGTGACATAACTGTGACATAATTGCCTACTGTCTGTAAGCTGTTAGTGTCTTAACGACCGTTCCACAGGTGCATTTTCATTAATTGTTTATGGTTCATTGAACAAGCATGGGAAACAGTGTTTAAACCCTTTACAATGAAGATCTGTGAAGTTATTTGGATTTTTACGAATTTTCTTTGAAAGACAGGGTCCTGAAAAAGGGACGTTTCTTTTTTTGCTGAGTTTATGTTAACATGGTCTGTTCTGTGTCTTCCTGTTGTCCCACCAAGACTGGCTCTATGGAACAGCTGCATGTGAGCACTCCAACAGGCACAGCAAGTGAGTTACAGTCTAAAATGGCACCTCATTCCATATATGATGCACTACTTTTGACCAGATCCCTATGACCCCTTATCAAAAGTAGTACATTACAGATCCCTATGACCCCTTATAAAAAATAGTGCACTACAGTATATAGGGAATAGGGTGCCGTTTGGGAGGCAATGTGATTCGGTCAGGGTGTATCCAGTCCCTGAATTTAGATTTTAAGAGGCTGACCGTGAAGACGGTGAAGAGTTGTGTCCATCTTTGGTGAAGCCGGGGTAGGGACAGGGTCATCATGCTCTCTTATACTAGACTATACATGGTCATAGTATGTGGTGCTTTGACAAATGTGGCTTAACCCTTTTGCCCTTCTTTATAAAGCATTATGAATGATTTCTGTTTAAGGCAGCTTCCTTTAGCCTTTTTCTCATTAAAGTGTGATCTTTTTATACAGGATTTCTCTTTATCTTCCAGCACCCCAGTCAAGCATCTCTGTAGGCCAGGATCAATTTCCAAAAACAAAACAAACAATATATACATACACCCACTACCGTTCCAAAGTTTGGGGTCACTTAGAAATGTCCTTGTTTTTGAAAATAAAGCAATTTTCTTTGCCCATTTAAAATACCATCAAATTGATCAGAAGTACAGTGTAGACATTGTTAATTATTGTAAATGACTATTATAGCTGGAATCGGTAGCTTTTTTATTGAATATCTACATAGGCGTACAGAGGCCCATTATCAGCAAACATCACTCCAGTGTTCCAATGGCACGTTGTGTTAGCTAATCCAAGTTTATCATTTTAAAAGGCTAATTGATCATTAGAAAACCATTTTGCAAGTATGTTAGCACAGCTGAAAACTGTTGTTCTGATTAAAGAAGCAATAAAACTGGCCTTCTTTAGACAAGGCTTCGATTACATGCGCAAAATGGCCAGAAACAAAGCACTTTCTTCTGAAATTTGTCAGTCTATTCTTGTTCTGAGAAATTAAGGCTTTTCCATGCGAGAAATTGCCAAGTAACTGAAGATCTCGTACAAAGCTGTGTACTACTCCCTTCACAGAACAGCACAAACTGGCTCTAACCAGAATAGAAAGAGGAGTGGGAGGCCCCGGTGCACAACTGAGCAAGAGGACAAGTACATTAGAGTGTCTAGTTTGGGAAACAGACGCCTCACAAGTCCTCAACTGGCAGCTTCATTAAATAGTACCCGCAAAACACCAGTCTCAACATCAAGAGTGAAGAGGCGACTCCGGGATGCTGGACTTGTCAGTGTCTGTGTTCTTTTGCACGTCTTAATCTTTTATTTTTATTGGCCAATCTGAGATATGGCTTTTTCTTTACAACTCTGCCTAGAAGGCCAGCATCCTGGAGTCACCTCTTCACTGTTAACATTGAGACTGGTGTTTTGCGGGTTCTAATTAATGAAGCCGCCAGTTGAGGACTTGTGAAGCGTCGGTTTCTCAAAAACAAGGGCATTTCTAAGTGACCCCAAACTATATATATATACAGTTGAAGTCGGAAGTTTACATACACTTAGGTTGGAGTCATTAAAACTCGTTTTTCAACCACTCCACAAATTTCTTGTTAACAAACTATAGTTTTGGCAAGTCGGTTAGGGCATCTACTTTGTGCATGACACAAGTAATTGTTCGAACAATTGTTTACAGACAGATTATTTCACTTATAAATCACTGTATCACAATTCCAGTGGGTCAGAAGTTTACATACACTAAGTTGACTGTGCCTTTAAACAGCTTGGAAAATTCCAGAAAATTATGTCATGCCTTTAGAAGCTTCTGTTAGGCTAATTGACATCATTTGAGTCAATTGGAGGTGTACCTGTGGATGTATTTCAAGGCCTACCTTCAAACTCAGTGCCTCTTTGCTTGACATCATGGGAAAATCTAAAGAAATCAACCAAGCCAAAAATTGTAGATCTCCACAAGTCCGGTTCATCCTTGGGAGCAATTTCCAAACGCCTGAAGGTACCATGTTCATCTGTACAAACAATAATACGCAAGTATAAACACCATGGGACCACACAGCCGTCATACCGCTCAGGAAGGAGACGTATTCTGTCTCCTAGAGATGAACGTACTTTGGTGCGAAAAGTGCAAATCAATCCCAGAACAACAGCAAAGGACCTTGTGAAGATGCTGGAGGAAACAGGTACAAAATAATCTATATCCACAGTAAAACGAGTCCTATATCGACATAACCTGAAAGGCCGCTCAGAAAGGAAGAAGCCACTGCTCCAAAACCACCATAAAAAAAACAGACTACGGTTTGCAACTGCACATGGGGACAAAGATCATACTTTTTGGAGAAATGATCTGATCTGATGAAACAAAAATATAACTGTTTGGCCATAATGATCATCATTATGTTTGGAGGAAAAAGGGGGCGGCTTGCAAGCCGAAGAACACCATCCCAACCGTGAAGCCCGGGGGTGGCAGCATCATGTTGTGGGGGTTGTTGTGAGTTAAAGCTTGGTCGCAAATGGGTCTTCCAAATGGACAATGACCCCAAGCATACTTCCAAAGTTGTGGCAAAATGGCTTAAGGACAGCAATGTCAAGATATTGGAGTGGCCATCACAAAGCCCTGACCTCAATCCCATAGAAAGTGTGTAGGCAGAACTGTAAAAGCGTGTGCGAGCAAAGAGGCCTACAAACCTGACTCAGTTACACCAGCTCTGTCAGGAGGAATGGGCCAAAATTCACCCAACTTATTGTGGGAAGCTTGTGGAAGGCTACCCGAAACGTTTGACCCAAGTTAAACAATTTAAAGGCAATGCTACCAAATACTAATTGAGTGTATGTAAACTTTTGACCCACTGGGAATGTGATGAAAGAAATAAAAGCTGAAATAAATCATTCTCTCTACTATGATTCTGACATTTCACATTCTTAAAATAAAGTGGTGATCCTAACTGACCAAAGACATGGATTTTTATTTTATTTTTTTATTTTATTTTTTTACTAGGATTAAATGTCAGGAATTGTGAAAAACCGAGTTTAAATGTATTTGGATGAGGTGTATGTAAAAATCAGACTTCAACTGTGTATATATTTATTTATAAAAATAATAAAATCAGAACTTAGACGGGTCTGAATTTACTGTTGAGAGTTAGAATAGTAGAATACACCAGGTGCAATTTCAACATGTGGTTGTGCATCAGCAGTTTTTCTCTTGTTATGTCAGTGACTGTCAATTAGCTCATGTCAGCTAAAAATGTTTTGGATTGGTAAGTTAGTTCAGCGGCCAGCTATTTAAACTTTTAGTAATCATGGTCAAATTACCGACCACAGGGCCACCATTGATTTTTGTTAGTCACTCTCACTCAGATATCATATTAAAAACTGCAAACATTTCTCTCCACTTTATGGCAAAATGTGTAGAATTGCATGAAATTAGTTGTTGTAACATTGAAAAATGTTCATGGCGGTGGCAACAAGCTTAGGTCCCCCAAAAGGCTAGAGATAGCTCTGACTGTGTGGGTGTGGATGTGGGTACACAGACTCGCAAGCCACTGCGACCCTTCATGAGGAATTCCAATCTTTTGTGGCCCTCACCCCCATCCCTGCTATAGGCTTTATGAAGTGTTGATGATGCCTTGAAAGTTGAAGTTAGTTTAAAGTGGGACCTTTTTTATGTTATTTCTCTCTGTCTGCCAGTGGATTCAGAACCCCACTTGAAAAAATCATTCTGAATGATTCTGAATGACTATGTAGGCTTTATAAAGTGTTTAAGGAAACCTTGAAATTTGTAGTTAGTTTAAAGTGGGACTTTTTATATATTATTTTATGTTCCAGTGGACGGGGAGCCCCAGTCGTCTCCGGTGGGCAGATGGAGGTTCTTCATCAACCAGACAATCAGACACAGAGACTCCACATCAAACCAGGGAGGAGCGTCAACCCCTCCACCTCTCTCGCCCGGCCAGGTCAGGGTGCCTCAGTCTACAGACACTGACCGAGGTACAGTAACAGGATGACACCTGGGCCTGGGCTAACAGTCATTTAACACTGGGCAGTCATACCCTTTTCACACTACCAAGCCCTCCTGAAAACCAGTAGGGGTTGAAATATTTTCTTGTGCAGTTAGTGTCCTGCTCCATTAACGGGCTATGCACTGTACAGACAATGTACATTTTCTCACACAGTTCCAGCAACTAGGGTGGAAGCGTAACCAGGCCAGCGTAGTACAGCTGGGCTCTGCTCAGTAGTGTGAAGAGGGTACATTCAGCTGTGTTTGGTTCTGTCTGTTGAGTAACACCAACTAACCCTCTGTACCTCCTCTCTCTGGTCTGCTTTGATTGGTCGCCATACTCTAGAGTGGGATGGAGGATCCCAGAGATTGGACTCCTCCTTTGCTGAAATGGTTTCCTCTCCTCCTATCTGCCCCACCTCCACCTTGTGTGCCCTGGCCTCTGCCTCCTCCCCCCCTGCCTCCACCTGCGTCTCCACCGTTTCTACCCCTGCCTCCATGTCTGCCCCCCCAGCCACTGCTGCCCCCACTCCTGACACGACTGCCTCTGCTGCCTCTGACAGAAGTGTTTCTGACCTGGCTTCTACTAGTGCAGCTGTTGCCTCAGTCCTACACCCAGTCCCCGCTGCCTCAGCTGGCCTAGACCTGCAGGCTTACATCCACCAAACTTCCAGTACAACCACAGCAACATCCTCCATTCCAACCCATGTCCCAAACACCGCTACCAACTTCACAGTCCCTGCCATGTTAGCTGCTTCTGCCACCATTGCTCCCTCTGCCACATGCTGTCTAACTGAAGCTCTGACCTGCTCCATGGTGAGCCAGGGCCAAGGCCCAAGCCTGGGGGATGTAGTAATGGTGGCAACCCCAGGGCAGTGTGTGTCTGGTAGGGGCCACTCATTCACCGGCTCCATCCACCCTCCAGTGGCTGTGGCTACAGCTGTGGCCTCTCCTCCTGCCAGCCATGCAGTTCTGGAGCAGCAGCAAAACGTTCTGCCTCAGATTCAGTGCATGGCAGCCCAGCCTCAAGCCCTGCCTCAGGCCCAGGTCCAGTTACAACAGCAGCTCCAGACAATGCAACAGGTACAGCAGCAGCAACAGCAACAACAACAACAAAACCTGCAGGCTGTGCAACTCCAACAGGTACAGCAACAACAGCAAGTGTACCAAGAGCAGATACAACTGCAGCAGCAGCAGCAGCAACAAGCGTTGCAAAAATCTATTGAACAGTTGCAGATGCTGCAACAGCAACAACTACAGCCACAACAACAACAACAACAACAGCAGCAGCAGCAGTCTCAGCTACATTTACAGCCCCAGCTCAGTCAGACAAAGTCATTACAAAAACAGTGTATGTCCCTGCAACCACAGACAGAGATGTTGCCACTGGCACTACAACAACAGATACAGCAACTGCCTGTCCAAATGCAGAACACACAGTGCAACACACAGTTACACATTCAACAGCCACAGCCACACCAGTTACCACCACAACAACAACTACACCAGTTACCACCACAACAGCAACAGCCACAGCTACACCAGTTACCACCACAACAACAGCCACAGCTACACCAGTTACCACAACAACAACAGCCACAGCTACACCAGTTACCACAACAACAACAGCCACAGCTACACCAGTTACCACAACAACAACAGCCACAGCTACACCAGTTACCACAACAACAACAGCCACAGCTACACCAGTTACCACAACAACAACAGCCACAGCTACACCAGTTACCACAACAACAACAGCCACAGCTACACCAGTTACCACAACAACAACAGCCACAGCTACACCAGTTACCACAACAACAACAGCCACAGCTACACCAGTTACCACAACAACAACAGCCACAGCTACACCAGTTACCACCACAACAACAGCCACAGCTACACCAGTTACCACCACAACAACAACAGCCACAGCCACACCAGTTACCACCACAACAACAACTACACCAGTTACCACCACAACAACAACAGCCACAGCTACACCAGTTACCACAACAACAACAACTACACCAGTTACCACCACAACAACAACAGCCACAGCTACACCAGTTACCACCACAACAACAGCCACAGCTACACCAGTTACCACAACAACAACAACTACACCAGTTACCACCACAACAACAACAGCCACAGCTACACCAGTTACCACCACAACAACAACTACACCAGTTACCACCACAACAACAACAGCCACAGCTACACCAGTTACCACCACAACAACAACAGCCACAGCTACACCAGTTACCACAACAACAACAGCCACAGCTACACCAGTTACCACCACAACAACAGCCACAGCCACAGCTACACCAGTTACCACAACAACAACAGCCACAGCCACACCAGTTACCACAACAACAACAGCCACAGCCACACCAGTTACCACAACAACAACAGCCACAACTACACCAGTTACCACAACAACAACAGCCACAGCTACACCAGTTACCACCACAACAACAGCCACAGCTACACCAGTTACCACAACAACAACAGCCACAGCTACACCAGTTACCACAACAACAACAGCCACAGCTACACCAGTTACCACAACAACAACAGCCACAGCTACCACAACAACCACAGCTACACCAGTTACCACAACAACAACAGCCACAGCTACACCAGTTACCACAACAACAACAGCCACAGCTACCACAACAACCACAGCTACACCAGTTACCACAACAACAACAACAGCCACAGCTACCACAACAACAACAGCCACAGCTACCACAACAACAACAGCCACAGCTACACCAGTTACCACAACAACAACAACAACAGCAACAGGCAGCGATTGACCTGCAGCAACAGCATCAGCAACAGTTAGGTCTGGAACAGGCACTAGATATTCAGCAGCAACAGGAAATGCTCCAACAACAACAACAACAACAACAGTCTTTTATGGCTGGAACTGCCATACAGGGAGATGTGTTGCAGCAGCAACCTGCGCTGCTAGCCCAGTCAGTGAACCAACAGTATGTCCAACAACAACCAGTACAGCTACTAAACATGGCACTGGTGCAACAACAGCAAGCTCATCAACAACAACAACAACAACAGCAACAAGAGGTTAACCCTCAGCAGAAGCATCAGGTGCCCCAGCAGGAGCAGCCGTCGTTCCAACACTCAGAGTGGGAGCTGTCTACATGGGAGGCCATTGTGACCGAGGATAAAGTCAGTCACTCTGCACCTCTACACCACTCCTCAGACTCCACTCTGCCCCTCAACATTAACACAACCTCCGATGCCCCCCTACACCCTCTCTCCCTCACCCTGACACCCTCCCCGGTCCAACCATCCTCTGTGGCTGAGTCGGACAGCGAGGGCCCTCCCAAAATCGAGTTTGTAGACAACCGCATTAAGACTCTGGATGAAAAGCTGAGGAACTTGTTGTATCAGGAGTATAGTAGTGGGGCAGCTGTGACGGGGGGAGCTGCTGTGGTTTCTACCGCAGGTCCCACCGCAGTGTCAGCAGCCTCCACATCGGCAGGAGGGGATGAATCCTCGGAGCCGCACTCGCTCCATCCCTCCTCCTTCCCTACTCCTGCCTCCTCCTCCTCAGACACCTCTCCTCATTCCTCCTCCTCCACCACCTCCTCCACCTCCTCCCGCTCCTCCTCTACCTCTCCTGACCTGGAGAGGGGGAGAGGAGTGGGGGAGGAGGCTCCTCCAACAGGCCCGGTGGAGCAGCAGCCCGCCCCGTCTCTCTCCTCCGCCTCCCCCCCTTCCTCTCCCCTGGCCCCGCCACATGGAGACTCTGCCGGGCCACCGCCTATCCCTGGAGAACCCACCGTTCTTGTAAGTGAGGTTGACATATCTGAATAGTGTTTGATTGACTTCTTCCTGAAACATTTAGTAAAGATCACTGCTTTGATTGCCTTGTTGTTATAAATTGATAGATACATGTATTTTTCGATGCTATGGTTCTTGTAATGTACTCATGATATTTCAGTATCTCTCCTTTTCTCTCTGAGTGTCTCTACCATTACCCCCATGGCTGCAGCCACTCTTACCTTATCGCTATGTTACCTATCCCCTCCAGGCTGCCCCCTCTCACTCTGACACCAGTACCCCAGGAGAAGTCACTACGTGGCCCCCCAATCTGCACCCCATCCCCCTGGGCCATGGACCGCCACAGCATAATGCAGGAGGTGGATATTTTGGCCTAAACCTGACATGTCCTAGTATCAGAAATCCCGTTAGCAAGAAATCCTGGACTCGCAAATTCAAAAGCTGGGCGTGCAAACTGCGCCACTCCGCCAGCTTGTTCAAGAAGCCCAGAGTCAAGCAAGGTAGTGTGTTTATAGAGAGAGAGAGAGAGAGAGAGAGAGAGAGAAAGAGAGGTTGAATGGGGTGTTTGTTGGTGGGGGTGTTTATCTAAAATACAAATGTTGTCTAGTTACGTTTAGTGTAATTCTGTATAGAGTAACATAGTTCTGTAATTTCTGCTAATCTTATCTTGACAGGAATGATTATTTATTTGTTATTTTTTAACTAATCTTTTGGTAATAAGTAACTGTAGTCTTATAATTTTCTTGTATTTCTATTGTTATAAGATTGTCTTTGTTGTATAGTGTTGGTGTTGACGATATCGCTACATGAAACATTACTCTTGTGTTTTGAATTGTTTTGTTTTGCAGAATGGCTTAACTGCATTATTTGGCTATCTTTTTTGTTTGCATGAGGGGGGTTACTCACCCTGCCTGGGCCTGCATGAGGGGGGTTCTTCACTCTGCCTGGGCCTGCATGAGGGGGGTTCTTCACCCTGCCTGGATCTGCATGAGGGGGGTTCTTCACCCTGCCTGGGCCTGCATGAGGGGGGTTCTTCACCCTGCCTGGGCCTGCATGAGGGGGGTTACTCACCCTGCCTGGGCCTGCATGAGGGGGGTTCTTCACCCTGCCTGGGTCTGCATGAGGGGGGGTTACTCACCCTGCCTGGGCCTGCATGAGGGGGGTTACTCACCCTGCCTGGGCCTGCATGAGGGGGGTTACTCACCCTGCCTGGGCCTGCATGAGGGGGGTTACTCACCCTGCCTGGGCCTGCATGAGGGGGGTTACTCACCCTGCCTGGGCCTGCATTAGGCCAGAGTAATGTAGAAAAGAAGAGAGAAGAAAGAGCGAGATGGGGGGATCAAATCAAACTTTATTTGTCACATGCACCGAATGCAACAAGTGTAGACTTTACCGTGAAATGCTTACTTATAAGCCCTTAACCAACAGTGCAGTTCAAGAAAGAGTTAAGAAAATATTTACCAAGTAGACTAAAATAAAAAGTAATAATAAAAAGTAACACAATAAAATAACAATAACGAGGCTATATACAGGGGGCACCGGTACTGAGTCAATCAAATCAAAATCAAATCAAGTTTATTTTATATAGCCCTTCGTACATCAGCTAATATCTCGAAGTGCTGTACAGAAACCCAGCCTAAAACCCCAAACAGCAAGCAATGCAGGTGTAGAAGCACGGTGGCTAGGAAAAACTCCCTAGAAAGGCCAAAACCTAGGAAGAAACCTAGAGAGGAACCAGGCTATGAGGGGTGGCCAGTCCTCTTCTGGCTGTGCCGGGTGGAGATTATAACAGAACTATGCCAAGATGTTCAAAATGTTCATAAGTGACACGCATGGTCAAATAATAATCAGGAATAAATGTTAGTTGGCTTTTCATAGCCGATCATTAAGAGTTGAAAACAGCAGGTCTGGGACAGGTAGGGGTTCCGTAACCGCAGGCAGAACAGTTGAAACTGGAATAGCAGCAAGGCCAGGCGGACTGGGGACAGCAAGGAGTCATCATGCCCGGTAGTCCTGACGTATGGTCCTAGGGCTCAGGTCCTCCGAGAGAGAGAAAGAAAGAGAGAAGGAGAGAATTAGAGAGAGCCAAGATTTTCAAAATGTTCATAAATGACAAGCATGGTCAAATAATAATCAGGAATAAATGTCAGTTGGCTTTTCATAGCCGATCATTAAGAGTTGAAAACAGCAGGTCTGGGACAGGTAGGGGTTCCGTAACCGCAGGCAGAACAGTTGAAACTGGAATAGCAGCAAGGCCAGGTGGACTGGGGACAGCAAGGAGTCATCATGCCCGGTAGTCCTGACGTATGGTCCTAGGGCTCAGGTCCTCCGAGAGAGAGAAAGAAAGAGAGAAGGAGAGAATTAGAGAGAGCCAAGATTTTCAAAATGTTCATAAATGACAAGCATGGTCAAATAATAATCAGGAATAAAAGTCAGTTGGCTTTTCATAGCCGATCATTAAGAGTTGAAAGCAGCAGGTCTGGGACAGGTAGGGGTTCCATAACCGCAGGCAGAGCAGTTGAAACTGGAACAGCAGCAAGGCCAGGTGGACTGGGGACAGCAAGGAGTCATCATGCCCGGTTTGCCGTGACGTATGGTCCTAGGGCTCAGGTTCTCAGAGAGAGAGAAAGAAAGAGAGAACGAGAGAATTAGAGAGAGCATACTTAAATTCACACAGGACACTGGATAAGACAGGAGAAGTACTCCAGGTATAACCAACTGACCCTAGCCCCCTGACACATAAACTACTGCAGCATAAATACTGGAGGCTGAGACAGGAGGGGTCAGGAGACACTGTGGCCCCATCCGATGATACCCCCGGACAGGGCCAAACAGGAAGGATAGGGCCAAACAGTCAATGTGCGGGGGTACAGGCCCTCTTTCTTCCTACACTCTCCTCCAGGGCCAAACAGGAAGGACAGGGCCAAACAGTCAATGTGCGGGGGTACAGGTTAGTTGAGGTAATTTCTACATGTAGGTAGGGGTGAAGTGACTGTGCAAAGATAATAAACAACGAGTAGCAGCAGTGTAAAAAAGAAATGGAGAAGCGGGGTGTCAATTGATTAATTGTTCAGCAGTCTTATGGCTTGGGGGTAGAAGCTGTTAAGGAGCCTTTTGGTCCTAGCCTTGGCACTCCGGTACCGCTTGCCGGGAGGTAGCAGAGAAAACAGTCTATGACTTGGGCGACTGGAGTCTTTGACACTTTTTTTGGGCTTTCCTTTGACACTGCCTAGTATATAGGTCCTGGATGGCAGGACGCTTGGCCCCAGTGATGTACTGGGAGGAGGAGGAGGAGAGAAGGGGAGAGTGTAGGAAGAAAGAGAGAGATGGGGTGATGAGGAGGAGGAGAAAAGAGGAGAGTGTAGGAAGAAAGAGAGAGATGGGGTGATGAGGAGGAGGAGAGTGTAGGAAGAAAGAGAGAGATGGGGTGATGAGGAGGAGGAGAGTGTAGGAAGAAAGAGAGAGATGGGGAATGAGGAGGGGGAGAGTGTAGGAAGAAAGAAAGAGATGGGGTGATGAGGAGGAGGAGAGAAGAGGAGAGTGTAGGAAGAAAGAGAGAGATGGGGATGAGGAGGAGGAGAGAAGGGGAGAGTGTAGGAAGAAAGAGAGAGATGGGGTGAGGAAGGGGAGAGTGTAGGAAGAAAGAGAAATGGGGGATGAGGAGGAGGAGAGAAGAGGAGAGTAGGAAGAAAGAGAGAGATGGGGATGAGGAGGAGGAGAGAAGGGGAGAGGAGGAGGAGAGTGTAGGAAGAAAGAGAGAGATGGGGATGAGGAGGAGGAGAGTGTAGGAAGAAAGAGAGAGATGGGGAATGAGGAGGAGGAGAGTGTAGGAAGAAAGAGAGAGATGGGGAATGAGGAGGAGGAGAGTGTAGGAAGAAAGAGAGAGATGGGGAGAGGAGGAGAGAAGAGGAGAGTGTAGGAAGAAAGAGAGAGATGGGGAGAGGAGGAGAGAAGGGGAGAGTGTAGGAAGAAAGAGAGAGATGGGGAGAGGAGGAGGAGAGAAGAGGAGAGTGTAGGAAGAAAGAGAGAGATGGGGAGAGGAGGAGAGAAGGGGAGAGTGTATGAAGAAAGAGAGAGATGGGGAGAGGAGGAGGAGAGAAGGGGAGAGTGTAGGAAGAAAGAGAGAGATGGGGAGAGGAGGAGGAGAGAAGGGGAGAGTGTAGGAAGAAAGAGAGAGATGGGGTATGAGGAGGAGGAGAGTGTAGGAAGAAAGAGAGAGATGAGGAGGAGGAGAGAAGAGGAAGACAGAGATGGGCAATATAAGGAGGCTGATGATGAGTTTACATCTGTAACTCTGGATATCAGAATTGCGCCTGGCTACTTGCTGCACCCAGGATATGAGAGCATTAGACCCCTTTATGACCCCCACCAGCCCCACCACACCCCCACTCTGCTCTCAGAGGGTAAAGGCCACTGCACACTGCTCAGTCAGTGCCCACCACATAGCAACCACACACTGCTCTACGCTTCACCTGCTCAGACTGAGCACCTCACACTTTGAGTGCTCACTCACACTTGGCAAATGTCATGACAATCACCCCATTAGAAATGCAATACATTATGCAATGCTTTATAAATGAGTCAATTGCTTGCAAGTATGTTCTGTATGTAATATCATAGATTATAGTGACATCATAATTGACTGTACATTGTGCACATTGTTCAGTGCAGTGTTTAGAAGCAACTACCTATTCGGTTTCTTTCTTACCTGCATAGGCATTTATAAGGCCGTCATTGTAAATAAGGATGTGTTCTTAACTGGCTTGCCTAGTTAAATAAAGGTTAAATAAAAAGAAAACAAATAATAAAATATAAGGCTGAGCCAATAAGCCACATTGTTTTAGAAGACTGCTATGCTTGCATGTATTAGTTGTTCCACTGTAGTTTAGTTATATGTGAATGTTTATTGTAGATTTAGCATGAACATACAGCACGTTACATACCTTATGTTCAACATCTGTGTGTATCACAGGAGGCTGCTGAGGGGAGGACGGCTCATAATAATGGCTGGACCGGAGCAAATGGAATGGCATCAAACACCTGGAAACCACGTGTTTGATGTATTTGATACCGTTCCACCAATTCCAGTCATTACCTCAAGCCCGTTCTCCCAAATTAAGGTGCCACCAACCTCCTGTGATATACACACTTTCTGTTTAAGAGCTGCCAAATATCATACAACACGGACAACATCACTGTTTATCCAAGTGAATTCATAATGTCAATCAATGAATTGATTGGTTGATTGACGTGTGATGTTAGTGTGGGGTGTAGTATGTTATTGGGACACTGTCTATGAGTGTGTGAGAGAGAATGGATGTGTGTGGGTGGGTGGGGTGTAGTATGTTATTGGGACACTGTCTATGAGTGTGTGAGAGAGAATGGATGTGTGTGGGTGTGTGGGGATAAACTGATGCAAACGTTGAACTAACTGACCCCTCCCCTAAAATAGATTTATATTTGATGTTATGATTAATCACTTATCTACCACACTTCCCCACATCCCATAACATGTCATGCTTATTTAAGCATGCTTTTATTGTAGATGTACTGTATCTTTAGTTGTCTTTATAATGACCTTTTTGTTTATTCCTGTCCATGTAATAAAAGGACAGAAAAGCATTGTAAAAATACTTTAGTTTTCCAAATCAACTTAATGTACGCACACTTTCCCATAGTCATGCATGTACTGTTAGCTTGTATACAATGCATACAATGTATTGTACAGTCACAGGGTAGTGTGCTGATGCTGATTGGAGGTTGTGTGATTCAATGATTTTTAACTCTGTTCTTCTGTGTTTGTGGTGTCTGTGTGTCCATGTCTTATCTCTGTGCTTGTCGGTGTGTCCCTCTTTGTGTGTTTGTCTCTGTGGCTCTACCTTGTCCTCACTCATGTGAATGTCTGTCTCTATGCCTGTCTCTGTGTCCTTGTCTCTCTGTGTATTCTCTTTCTCTTCCCCTTGTTTTTCATTCACCCTCTTTTTACTAGATGGTCACTCTAGAGGCAGCCAGGCAGTCAGAGAGGGAGCTTCCTCCAACCCTACCCACTCACTCAAAGGACGATTTCGGGTACGGCCCATCCAGAAAAACAAAACTAGCCCCCTAGACAATAGATCTGAAATCTGATAGGTGTAAGAATTATGGTAAAATATCCACCCAGTGTACGAGGGGACAAGATACCTACTACCACGTCTAATCAATTATTTCAGATCTATCAGGTGCCTAGAACTTTCTGATAATCCTGAAAATCCCTTCCTGTTTAAATATCAGAATACGCTGGTGGGGGAGGAACACAATCAAAGTTAATGACTCACATTTCTCCAGGTCACCGCAGTGCCCCAGCTCCCCGAGGCCTCTCCCCCCAAAGAGGCAGCCTCCAGTATAGGCAGCAGTCACAGGAAAGTGGGGCGCTTCTCTGTCACCCAGACGGAGGCCCAAAGAGAGGAGAAAGAGCTAACAGACAGCTCCCCTGTGTCTCCTGACCTGGAGAGAGAAAGGAGGAGGGCCCGAGGGAAAGAGGGAGAGGAAGGGAAGAAGAATCCAGCACTGAGCCACCCATCCCGAGGACATGGGCATGGTCACTCACCCCTAGGCAGTAGTGATGATGAGGAGAGTGAAATGGGGGGTGAAGACCTGAGGAAGGAGCTGCACAAGCTGAGAGAGAAGTGAGACATGGAGGGGATAAGGAAAGATTAGATTATAATGAACCCAATCAAGAAAGAAAGAAAGAAACTGAAGTATCTACTAAATTCACCTTTTTCCCATTTTGACTAACCAATTTTTATTCTCTTCCTCCCTCCCATTCCACTTCATCCCTGCCTGCCTATATTCTCAAATGTCCTCACTTTCTCCTCCTCAATTATTTCTCTGTCTCTCTATCATTAATGATCTCCCAAACTCCATTCTGTTAATTTCCCTTCCTCCCTCCTCCCCTTCTCCCCTTCCTCTTTCCTCTCCCTGTGTTCTACCTCTTGCCAGACACATCAAGGAGGTGGTGTCCCTGCAGGCTCAGCAGAACACAGAGCTCCAGGAGCTGTACAAACAGCTCCGCTCCCTCAAAGAGCACCGGCCTACCCTGCCTCTGCCTCGCACCCCAACCCTTCCCTCGGGAGCGTCAGCCCTCTCCCCCCGCAGGCCCCGCCCGGCCAAAGCCAAGCTCCGGCCCAGACCCCACTCCCACATAGACAACAATGGAGTCACTGGTCACCCTGGTAACCAATCTCTCTTCCTGGGTCTACTTTCGGTCTTTCAATCTCGATCTCCTTGTATTTTTCTCTCCCCCTTCCCACTACACACAACACCCCATAATGACAATGCAAAAACAGGTTTTTAGACATTTTTTCTCATGTATTAAAAAATGTAAAACAGAAATACTTTATTTACATAGGTATTCAGACCCTTTGCTATGAGACTCGAAATTTAGTTCAGGTGCATCCAGTTTCCATTGATCATCCTTGAGATGTTTCTACAAGTCCATCTGTGGACATGATATGTGTCACGCCCTGACCATAGAGAGCCCTCGGTTCTCTATGGTGTTTAGGTCAGAGCGTGACTGGGGGGGGTTATCTAGTTTATAGATTTCTAGGTTGGTGGTTTGTGTGGTTCCCAATTAGAGGCAGCTGGTAATCATTGCCTCTAATTGGGGATCATATTTAGGTAGGCTTTTTCCCCACCTGCATTTGTGGGATATTGTTTGAGCTAGTGTGTTTGAGCACTACATCGTCACGGTCTTTGTAAGTTTTGTTATTTTGTTTCTAGTTTCACTTTGTTATTAAAGATGTGGAACTCAATTCACGCTGCGCCTTGGTCTGCTCATTTCCAAGATTGTGACAATATGATATGGAAAGGCACACACCTGTCTATATAAGGTCCAACAGTTGACAGTGCATGTCAGAGCAAAAACCAAGCCATGAGGTCGAAGGAATTGTCCATAGAGCACAGATCTGGGAAAGGCAGTTAACCCACTGTTACCCGGTAGGCCGTCATTGTAAATTATAATTTGTTCTTAACTGACTTGCCTAGTTAAATAAAGGTAAAAATTAAAACAAATAAAAAATGGAGTTTGCCAAAAGGCACCTAAAGGATTCTCTGGTCTGATGAAACCAAGATTAAACTCTTTGGCCTGAATGCCAAGCGTCACGTCTGAAGGAAACCTGGCACCATCCCTATGGTGAAGCATGGTGGTGGCAGCATCATGCAGTGGGGATGTTTTTCCAGAGGCAGGTACTGGGAGACTAGTCAGGATCGAGACAAAGATGAACGGAGCAAAATACAGAGAGAACCCTTGATGAAAGCCTGCTCCAGTGCGCTCAGGACCTCAGACTGGGGCAAAGGTTCACCTTCCATCAAGACAATGACCCTAAGCACACAGCCAAGACATCGCATGAGTGTTCGATCGGCTTTCGAACCCAACGCTCCCCATCTAACCTGACAGAGCTTGAGAGATCTGCAGAGAACAATAGGAGAAACTCCCCAAATACAGGTGTGCCAAGCTTTTAGTGTCATACCCAAGAAGACTCGAGGCTGTAATCGCTGCCAAAGGTGCTTCAACAAAGTACTGAGTAAAGGGTCTGAAATCTATGTAAATGTGATATTTCCATTTTTTATTTTTAATAAATTAGCAAACATTTCTACAAACTTGTTTTTGTCATTAAGGGATATTGTGTGTAGATTTATGAGGGGGAAAAAACAATTTAATCAATTTTAGAATGAGGCTGTAACGTAACATGTGGAAAATGTCAAGGGATCTGAATACTTTCCAGAGGCGCTGTACATGTGATATCTGACTGTCTGTTGTATCTCGTGAAGGTATCCAGCAGTCCAGTAGTTTTTCAGGCGGAGAACAGAGCAGACTACCACCGTACTGCAACCCAGAACACACCAGTCTACTGACTACTAAGAGAGGTAAGTAAAGGTTTCACCAAAACTATTCCTCTTCCTCTAAATAAAGTGTTTGATTGAATATCTTCCCTTTTTCTTTTCTCAGACCACAGTCCTCCCTCCCAAGGTGCCAGGAAGAGCACGTTCACAGATGACTTGCACAGACTGGTTGATGATTGGACGAAGGAGACAGTGGGTCCCACCCATCCCAAGCCCTCGCTCAATCAGATCAAGCAGATTCAGCAGGTGCAGGAATTGAGAGGCTGGCCACAGCCCACAGAGGTAAAGTACAAGGTCCACCTACTTGTGACCTATACGTACAGTTGATGTACAATTCAGTCTATGACTGCAAGCTACCAATAACTACTACTACTACTACTGTTACTACTGCTAATGTTACCACTACTACTTTTGTTACTACTACTACTACTGTTACTACTACTACTACTACTGTTGTTACTACTACTACTGTTACTACTACTACTACACGAGTCAGAAAAATGTTTTAAGTCTAATAAATCCATTTAATATAGCCATCACAATAAAATCCATTATGTATTTAGTTGTGATAGGCCTATAAACCTGGGAATGTCTTAGAAATCAAAACATAAGAGCTGCATGATACAACTCTATATTGAGGATTTGGAAAAAGTTGCAAAAACAGACATGCACTCTGATCCTTGCACTTGGAGCAGCGAGAGAGAGAACTGCATTGATGCTCTGCTTGGGTAGCAAGAAAGTTGGTGGATATCTAATTAATGGTAGATGGAATTAAAATGACGGAATTAAAAGTGAAATGAGAAAGAAAGGCTACAATGACAAAAAGCCAACAGTTAGGATGCTATTTACGCTATAATCTGAATGAAGTTATTGTTATGTTTAGGCTAACTGTAGGACAGTGAGAAGCGCAGTAACATTATGGCTAGCCTCAATTAGTTTATTATATCGCGGTTTGATGCAGTCAAGACAGGTAATATGTAATCGGATTGGGACGATAAGTTACTAGCAAGAAGTTAGTCTAGCGCGAGATAACAGTGGTTACGGTCTCTCCCTCCGTGCTGCGGTGCTCCGAGCCTTTTAATAAAGTAGCAAAACCATTGGCTTTTCTGCTGCTTCCCTCACTCGGATTGGACCGGTTGTCCTTTAGATCCTTTTGGAACAGGTTTTAAAAATGCATATTGAGTCCAGGGCTTTCCCATGTCTATTTCTGAACGGAAACTCTAACTCCCATCACTATTTGTCCTCATCATTCAGGTTATTCAAATTCAATCATGATGTGTTTAGAGACTGATTAGAGGAACAATAGAGCACTTAGTACCAGGCCATTAGCAAGGGCCATTAGCAAGTTTGGTAGGCTACTCATCAGCGCCATTCATTTGCAGTTTTGGATTGGGATTACAGTGACCAACGGTCATAGGCAATTTGACAGCGGTCATGACTCGTGACTGCCGGGGTGGCGGTAATACGGTCACCGCAAAAGCCCTAGTTATTGCATACATTATAATGGTATGCTTGGTGTTATGGTGCTCATTAGTGTGTCTTGACTGTCATCTTTCCAGGTGGCTCCTCCAGGTTGGTTCCCTGTGGCACCACTGAACCCCCAGGCCTCCCCAGCCCCAGCTCAGTACACTGCTGGGGGGAGCCTGAGCCAGTGGAGCGGGGTGGGGGGACCACCAGGATCACAGCAACAACAAACACACATGCCTCAAGTCCCACAGCTGCAGCAAAGTTTACATCTCCAGCAAGCCCAGCCTCCTCACCCATTACAGATACAGCCCTTTCAGCAATCACCTCTATGCCTACAACAACAGCCCCTAATCCAGACTCCACTACTGTCTCAGTCCCCGGCTCCTGTACAGCCACAGACTGGGCAACAACAGATACCCAAGCAGCCCAATGTAGGTGTAGGAGCCTCACCACAGAATCAGAATCAACCTATGTTGCCTTCCCAGATACCCCAAATGGCCCCGTCATCTCAGCTGGCCCTAGCTCAGCCTGGGTGTCTGATTCCTGGGTCTAGCACAACCATGGTGGTGGGAACCATAGACACTGGACCTGCTGCTGCTGCCACCGGTGGCCCCGGAGGGACATTCTGCTCCTCCTCCTGCTGCTCTGCTGCTGCTCAACCATCCAGTGCCAAACTTCACCCCACGCCCCCAACCTCAACTCTTCCTCTGGGACAGCAGTGAAATGAAGAAAATATAAAAAGGGAAGAGTGATGTTGATTATGATGGAACAAGGGAAGGAGAAAAAAGATGGAGAGTGTGTATGTTATGAGAGGTAATGTCTGAGAATGAGAAAATGGAAGCCAGTGGGTTTGTAAAGATGAGATGGGGAGTGAATGAGAGAGATGGTTGAGTCTATGTAGAGTATGTACAGACAGAGGGGAAATTTGGAACTCTGGGTGGGTTATTGTTGTATTTGAGTGTTGAGATGTACAAACTTACATAATGTTTGTGTGTGTGTGTGTGTGTGTGTGTGTGTGTGTGTTTGTGTTGCCATTGATTTTCTCAATACATATCTCTTGTGTGTTTTGACACCAAGTAACAGTCATGTTATTTTTTAAATCCAACTAAGTTGGACCCTGAACTCTTCTCCCAAGCAGAGACATGAAGGAACACAAACATTAGGAAATTATTATTGTATTTTTTATTTTTTATTTGTCAATGCTTACTTATATTGAAAAGGACTATGGATTTTAGAAGTGCAATTACTAACTGTCATCTAAATGTTATCATCCTGTATTGTCGTGATTTGTCTGTAAGGTATTTAACAAAATATTTTTGTAGAAGCACGTTGACAACATTCAACCAGACATTTACAAGCCAATACAGTGAGCCAACATCTTACATGAATATAGCACAAATGTTTCAACAGGCTACCAATGAGATGTAAAGCAGTTACAACAACAGCATGTTACAGTAACACCACGGAGCATGGTAATAGTGGTGCTACCTGGCTATTATCACTACCACAATGTCACTAAGCATACTGTTGTACGGTGTAGTGCACTGGCAAGGCATGTACTTTGTGTATTGTTATATTTTACATTGATAAGTAGTGGTAACAACTAGGTTAGAAGATTCAAAATAACAAGTTGATGAGTAACATGATTAAATTCTGATCAATTGATTTCCTTAATACACTGATAAATGTATTTAATTGATGAATATGTTCAGTGGGCTTTCATTTAAATCTTACTGAATAAACACACTCGAGACTAAGACTGCATGATCTTACGGCTACAGCATACCTTGACTTGCCTGAATTTAGTGCAATCTACTTACACGTGTGCTTATATATTTATCACGTCTGCTGCTGTGCACAACAGAACTCCGAGGTAACTTATTGATCAGGAATAAATCAATGTTTTATTTGAGCTAAAATAAATACATTTGTTTTAGATAAATGTTTTATTTCCTCTACCAGTCTCAGCCCTGCATATTGAAGGTGTCATCCAAGGAAAACAATGATGAGAAAACAAACAAAATGCCAAGTAATTTCATGGTAATGGAGAACCCATGTAAATGTATAGGGGCTGTTCTCATATTGCCTTTTTGAATTAATACTTTACTGTGTGTGTGACTGTGCACCAAAAACATGGACTATGTACAAGAAGTGCTATAGTTTCTAAACGGTTCACCCTATATGATGAAAATACCCTCAGATTAAAGCTGACAGTCTGCACTTTAACCGCATATTAATTGTATAATTTCCAATCCAAAGTGCTGGAGTATAGAGCTGAAACAACACATAATGTGTCACTGTCTCAATACTTTTAGAACTCACTGTATGAGACAGACTGCTTCATATTGAATTGAAAACTCACCCTAAAACTACTGAAAGTGGAAGGACGAAAACAAAACATTGACATTTCTATTGGGGAGCTAAAACAGTTTGTGCTTACGCTTATGGTTGTTCGAAAAGTAAAACCGTTACAAATTGCATATGAATATAGAGTTTAACATAATGGTTTTCAGTATTTGTTGTTTTTTTATTAGTTTTTTTATGAGACAACCTACATTTTCACAGTAATATAGTTGCTAATTATTAGTGGAGTGGAGGAAGTTACTGTGCTGTCAAGTCAATACTAACATGTTGACCATATGTCACCGCTTAATGATATTCATGAAAAGGAAATGTGGAACTCACCCTTTCCTGAAGTGTTACCAAAATGTAATCTAAAAGAAGAAAATATTATTTTTGTATTTCGAAATGGGGTTGTACAAAATGTAAAATTGTGTTCTTCTGATCAACATTTAAAATCTGAGGTTATCTGATACTAGAAAACATTGGTTCTCATCTCTGTTGATGGAGTCCCCTCCATGCATATATTATGTTCCTCTTAGACTATGTGTTGAAACAGAGCAACATCATGTTTCAAATTACGAGAGGTTTTGTCAGCGTGGATATAATCATAGGGATATCTCAACTTGTTTTATCTCTATGGTAATATTGTCTTACATTTCACATCTTGACTCACTGGACAAACAACAAAACATTATCAAGGGGCAGGCATAGACTATCTATAGGCCATTGGGATCTTCTATATGACACATACTTGAGTGTCCAGATATTACACTAGATTGGGAACCAATGATTTATAAAGATATTTAAACAGAAAAATATCGTATGTTGCTGGTGATTTAGCCTCTGTAAAATGTTAACTAATTTAATTGTTGATTTTATTTATGTTTTGTAACTAATCAAAAATAAATGGTGTTAAACATCAAACTGTTAATGGGCATGTTGTTACTTATTCTATTGGACCCACACCTGTCCTCAATTTCACCAGTCTTGTCATTATATGGTTGAAATAATGTATTTTATTAGAGACCTAGGTGGATAGGGTGTAATAGCTGCTGGTTAGGGTTATTACAGTTGAATGATTACTTCCCTGTAATGTAAATATTGTTTCATTTTGTGTCGGCCTACATCACAGATTATCCATTATATTGAACAGATACTGTAGAGGCCGCTCCAACAATGAAAATAAATGTCCTCAAAAATGGAAGGCATTTGGGAGGAGGTAAGATCAGGTGGGACTATTCCAGCCAATGACAGGGCAGATACGCGTGTGAACAACAGGCACAACGGTGTTCACTAGTTACCACAGCCACAAAGTCAAATGGGCTATATCGTAAGAATTCATGAAAACGAAAATGTGCTTTTTGGTCTTAATTTAAGATTAGGGTTAGCCATAAGGTTAGCAGTGTGGTTAAAGTTAGATTTAAAAGCACATTTTAAGAGGATACATTGTGGAAGTGGGCGGAGTCTGACTTTGTGGCTGTAGTAACTAGTGACAACCAGGACCAACTCCGATATGAAGTGTTTTTTCTCAAAGTTGCCGGGATATCACATATCCTACTTATATCGATACACTCATAACAATCTAATCATTACGAAACGTATATTCAATCAAATAAGCCACACGTAGCAAATAAGCCATTACATTTTTTGTTAACCAAATTCGATACTCACTCATTGACCTCCATACAAAAATTAATCGCCTAGTGAGCGAAAAAACGCCACCTGCTGGAGTAGACAGATTTTGGGCCCAGTTATGCCGCTCGCTTCGCCTCTTCCTCTCTGCCTACATTTGAAGGCCCGCTACTAGCGCAACTTTATTGTTATTTCAACTGCAGACAGTCTCTTTGCGAGTGGTTTGAAATGCCGTTGCTCCATCACAAATGTCTTTATTTCTGAGTTGTTTATAGTAACATTGCTCATGTAGTTGTCTTTTAATCTATTCAAACCCTGCAATATATATTTGGTGACAAACTACACACCTGGACATAATTTGTGGCAAAAAAAACCTATGCAGTAAGGGAATTTTTAAAATACTTTTCGCTGCATAATAAGGCCTCATCGATCCTCGGTCTTTTGTACGGATTTTAACCGATTTCGAATGCTTGGCCGGTGGCCTCTGCAGCAACCAGACAATAAAATCCCGGTAAGAAATGATTTCGGACCGTTTTTCTGAACGTGCAACTTACATACAGCTACTCCAATACTCTTTTTTTTTGTCATGAACGAATATGAAATACTAGATATTAAACTAGCTAGATTAATACAGATTTATCCGATGTTTAGCTAACGCGTTACCTAGTTAGGTTGCATACGTTAGCCAACGGTGGTTAGCATGTTCTGCTAGCAGCTAAGTTAGTGTATAAACAGCAGTTATAGTAGCCAAATACTGAAATGTATTGTCTTGAATTGCAACTAACTAATATATAGCTAGTCATTTAATACAAATTATTACCAGCTTGCTAGCCATCGGTAACGTTAAATTAACTGTACTTTTCGTTTGTTAGTTAACATTGGTTTACATAGCTAGCTACTTAAGCCATTATTGTTAGCCAGGCTGCAATCTTTACGTATGTAGCTAAGCTGCTAGCTAATGTTACTTTCCTACCTAGTACTAGCAAGCTAACGTTACTTAGCCAATAATGATGTTTGTCTGATTTTTAATTCAGATGTGAAAGCTGTCAGTTTGCAAGGCCTACCCCTCCCCATACGCCATGTTATTATTAGTTAGCCAACTTTTGTAGCTATATTGTTTAATATGCATCTTGTTAGCTAGCTATATTTAGCTAATCGGGGGCTACCTTACAAGACCCACTGCTAGCAAGCCAAGTATAACGTTAGTAGCTAACTAACAAGACACTTTCTGTTAGTAAGACTAGCCTATATCTCTTACCCTTAACCTAACACCCAAATCCCTGTATACGTTTTTAACAGATACGTTTGTGCTCTCTTTTCTACCCGTTCAACAGGTGCCTGACCATGGCCAGTACAGTGTGACAGGCACCTAGTCCCAGTGAAGTGACACAACCGTTAACCTGTTACTGGCACTGCCCTGTGCTGCTTCAGTACCCTCACCATTTTAACTATATATATATATTAAGCGCTCAATGCAACCCTAACCTATTTCCAATTTAGACTATCATAGATTTAGGTCTAACTGTCAGTCAGACACAGAGCAGTGCTAGTTCCCATACACTCCCAGTATGGCGTCGGTTCCAGTATACTGCCTGTGTCGCCTACCCTATGATGTCACACGCTTCATGATCGAGTGTGACATCTGTCAAGACTGGTTCCATGGAAGGTAAGTTATATTTCAGTGTCATTGAGCTTTACTAATTTCCAACTTTTTACAGTAGGCTAGTTGAGTAAGTTGGTTTTGTTTGTGTACATTATTGTTTTTTTTGTTTAGTTGTGTTGGAGTGGAGGAAGACAAAGCAGCAGAGATTGACCTGTACCACTGCCCCAACTGTCAGGTCACCCATGGGCCCTCTGTCAGTAAGTCCCTCTTGTCACTTTCAATCTGATTTCCAGGCTGTCTCGTTATATTTGACATGTATTTCAGACCTGTTTGAATCTATTGCATCAGATGTGCTAGTTCTGAATACTTTAAATACGTGGAATGGCTGGGGGTACTCAAGGAGAGGTTTAGTAAACCCAGCTCTACAGGAATGCACATGCCAATTCCTCTTTGGCCTTCTGGTCTGCCTTTAGTAGTGTGGTTCTGGTTGTAATCCCAATCTGTTGTTGTCCCCTTTATGTTCTGCAGTGAGAAAGCGGCGTGGAGGAGCCAAGCAGGCTGATGCTGGAGCCACTGGAGGAAGAGACACTTCTGGTCGACCGGTAAAGACTGGCACTCCACAGTTTGTCAGAGAGCTACGTAGCCGCACCTTCCCAAGGTAAACCTCCCATATTACATTATGTCTATGCAGTACATGTTCATTCTCTTCCACACTGTCTTTATATCTACTATTTACATTTACCTAAAATCACCCCCTCCCAGAGGAAGAACCCAAACTGACACCTAAATGAATTCAAGCGTAAAGCTTCTGCTTGCGTACATATATTTGTCTTACTTTTTAACTCGGCAGTGATGGGAATGGGCTCGTTAGTAAGCATTTCAATGTAAAGTCTACACCTGTTGTATTCGGCGCATGTGATCAATACAATTTAAATTAATTTTATTTGACATACAGTATAGTGTCTCAACTCTATCCGAGTGGTCCAGAATATGGCCTTTTAAATCTGTATTTTGTATTCAGTTAATGTATCATTGTGGAGTGACACACTAATCATTATTTCTAACTCTACAGTTCTGCCCTGGTTCCCTCCGTTGAAGTAATAATAATAAGACATTTCATTTGTAAAGTGCTTTTCTCACACCTGAGGCTCTGAAGAAAACAACAAATAAAAGTAATTTTCTATAAAGCTCAGTTTTTAACTGTGCCTTTAACCAGGCCAGAAGCTCTGTAGCCCTGATAGTGACTGGAAGTGTGTTCCACAGCCAAAGAGTCACACAACTGAAAGCCTTGTCATCCATATCAAATCAAATTGTATTGGTCACATACACATGGTTAGCAGATGTTATTGCGATTGTAGCGGAATGCTTATGCTTCTAGATCTGACAGTGCAGCAGTATCTAACAGGTAATATCTAACAATTCCACAACAAAACCTAATATCTAACAAATTCCACAACAAAACCTAATACACACAATCTAGTAAAGGAATGGGATGAGAATATATAAGTATAAAATATATGGATGAGCAGTGACAGAGCTGCTAAGATGCAATAGATAGCAAAGAATAGATAGTGAAGGATACGTTATATACATATGAGTAATGTAAGATATGTAAACATTCTTAAAGCATTATTAAAGTGATTTGTGTTCCATTTATTAAAGTGGCCAATGATATCATGTCTGTAGGTAGGCAGCCACCTCTGCTAGTTGTGGCTGTTTAACAATCTGATGACATTGAGATTGAAAAACAGCTTCTATCTCTCTGTCCCAGCTTTGATGCACCTGTACTGACCTCGCCTTCTGGATGGAAGCGGGGTGAACAGGCAGTGGCTCGGGTGGTTGTTGTCCTTGATGATCTTTTTTGCTTTCCTGTGACATCGGATGTTGTCGGTGTCCTGGAGGGCAGGTTGTTTGCCTCGGTGATGCGTTGTGCAGACCGCACCACCCTCTGGAGAGCCCTGCGATTGTGGGCGGTGCAGTCGCCGTACCAGGCGGTGATACAGCCCAACAGGATGCGCTCAATTGTGCACCTGTAAAAGTTAGTGAGGGTCTTTGGTGACAAGCCACATTTTTTCAGCCTCCTGAGGTTGAAGAGGCGCTGTTGCGCCTTCTTCACCACACTGTCTGTGTGGTGAAGTGTTCAGTCTGCTGTGAGGCTGCTGAAGGGAGATGGACCTGGATGAACGAAGGGTGCGTGTGGGGCAGGAGGGTAGGATGAGGTCAGGCAGGTACTTGGGTCCAGAGTTGTGGATAGCTTGGTTGGTGTGAACCAGAATTTTAAATTCAACACGTGAGCATATGAGGAGCCGGTGGAGGTGTGGGTAGGAAACGTGCAGCACAGTTTTGGACATATTGTAGCCTTAGGCACTTGGCAGATGCGCCAACAAACAGGGCATTATAATAGTCCAGACGGGATGAGATGAAGGCGTGGATGAGTCGCTCAGCTTCAGGCTGTGACGTCATAGGTGGTAACGTGGCAATGTTCCGTAGACGGAAACATAAAACACACTTGATGTGGGTAGAATTTTGCATCAGAATACCATGACATCCACATTGAGTGTACTGTCATTGTGCGCATGTTGATTTTGTCAATCCGCACCAGACGCATTCATGATATAAAGGTTAAAATTCCAAAACCAACTGTTAACCAGCTATATTACTTTGGGGACTGATCGAAACACCTGGACATTTAGCTAGCTTGTTGTTGCTTGTTGTTGCGGCAATACCAGTCTCTTTAGCTAATCCACTCACTGTACTCCATGTCATGTGCCAAAGAGACTGGCCTTTCTGTCGTCTTCATATATGAACATTCTATCATTAATGAGCTCGAAGAGAACTGAGGAATTCATCCTGATTCGATAACCCTCACAGCTATCCTCTAATCACACCAATTTATGCAAATATTGGAACTTTTTTCTCCACAGAACACATTGGTATCTGGTTGCTCACATCTAAATTCTCAAACTAAATACATACTGCAATTCCAACCACAAAACATCTTGTTTTTTTTAAGCTTGCTCATTTCAACTTGCCCATCTAACAGCTAAATATTTGTTTTTTACTTTGTTTTAAACACTAATTCTATTTTTGAGGCAACACATGTCATGGAAAATATTTATGTTACTGCCAACAAGCAATGGAACGTTGATTAATGTGCACTGTCCCTGTAAAAATAAAATAAACTCAAACTCAATGAAAAACTCTGCTGTAAAATCCAGTGCATATTAAACGTTGAGATTCCCGAAAGGCCAGTCTCTTTGGCACTGGCAAGGAGTGGAATCTTAGCTAAATAGACTGGTACTCAGACTAGCGGTGCTTTGCCTATTCTAGTTATTCAATTTCTATATGTCCCTCATGCTCTCCCAATCTGTGTTTTGTTCAGTGCTGACGAGGTGCTGTTGAAGCCGTCGGGGGCCCAGCTGACTGTGGAGTTCCTGGAGGAGCGTTCCTTCAGTGTTCCCGTGATGGTCCTCAGGAGGGACGGCTTGGGCATGAGCCTTCCCCCGGGGAACTTCGGAGTCAATGACGTAGAGCACTATATTGGTAATCCTCCCCGTTTTTAGGGGCCATTTTGGTTTTACATGCCATTATTTTGTGGTGGTTTTACCCACATAATTAAATAGAACACTGAATTAAATTCTCTGCTATGTTACCTTTACCTACCTTAGTTCAATTTATACATTTTTTATTTTACCTTTTATTTAACTAGGCAAGTCAGTTAAGAACAAATTCTTATTTTCAATGACGGCCTAGGAACAGTGGGTTAACTGCCTTGTTCAGGGGCAGAACGACAGATTTTTACCTTGTCAACTCGGGGTTTCGATCTTGCAACCTTTCGGTTACTAGTCCAACGCTCTAACCACTAGGCTACCTGCCGCCCCATGCACTGACTTGAAGTCGCCCTGGATAATAGCATCTGCTTAATGATTGAAATGTCAATGTAAACCTCCCACAGTACACCTGCTCTTCAACTAGTCACATCTCAACGACATTTCATTACCATGGGAGATGTGACCTATTGTAGGTTATCAGAGTAACCTAATGTCTTATCTCCCGCAACACTTTTTCTGTGAAGTTGTATATGATCATGGTTAGGGCTGTGGCGGTCATGAAATTTCTTTAGCCGGTCATTGTCAAGCAAATAACTGCAGGTCTCACGGTAGTTGACCGTTAATTAACGTAAACATATTTAGCTTCTCCTGGCTTCCACGCAAAGCCTACAAGCCACTGATACAGACCTTTGGAACATCTACATTTAAAAAAAGTCTAATACATCCATGTTATATAGCCTACACATCACGTTAAAGCCATTATTTATTTTAGACAGGTCTAAAGAAACACGATATGAAGAAAATGTAGTCTATTTCAGAAGAAAAGAAAAGCATACTATGCGTTGTCCTTATGTTAGGTCCTGGTCTGGCTATGCCAAATGGCTGTGGGCGACACTAGTTCATTTAGCAGACAAGATTTGCTTAGAATTCCATGGCATTATTTTATTTTATAGTATGAAGAATACAATTGAACATAGCTGAATAAAATAGAAAGGATATTTTCTACAAACATTCTGAGGGAGTGCACACTAATCTGTGTTGAGCGGTTATTTATCTTTGTTATTTTTTTAACACTATTCTGTGTTGAGCGGTTATTTATGTAACTTTAGTTGTGATACAAACGTTGGGCTTAATATTTTGATTTTTAATATATTCTAAGGCTGCGTAATGCAACTAATGATGATTTGAAAAAAGTCGCATGAAAGGCATGAGCTCTGCTCTGTTTTTTGTGCAGGCTGTACAGACTTCATCAGTCTCTCATTCACAATTTGACAAGTACTTGATAATTCCTTGAATTTCTCGGAGGCATCCCCCCTTGTGTGGCTGTAATGCCCCCTAACCCATGCCTTTTGTGGACAGTGGCCGTTGTGCCCTGGGCTGAAAAAAAAAATAATAATTCCCTTCTCCCAGCTGCATGCTGCAGAGCACCTCACTCAAATGTCTCTCCGTCATGTGATCGGGTCTTTCTCACAGGCTACAAGTGAAGACAGACACATCAGGGACGTAACTGCGCGCATCCCATTCCGAGGCGCATATTGAAGATATTGGAACAACTGTCCACATATACTTTTCGTGAGCCAACAAGATGAGTAGGCCTAACGAACCGCGAAAGCACTAGCCTATGTCAATCTACTATCCCCTAAAGTACAAAAGTCGACCTATTCTGTGCGAGAAATAAATATTCCAAATATAGTCTGGAACACAACAGACCAGAATGTTTTAGCTGGTACTCAGTGTAGGTTATCAGAGTATGTAACCTCGTGTTGAAAAACTAATAGGCTATTTCTTCACATTGTAAGCGCAGCAATGCGCACATGGCAGTCAGTAGGCTATAAGCGCGAATGTTCCATTAGCGGGATAATTCCATTCTCAAAAGTGACCGCAAATGCCATTATGCATATTATGATTTTATTAGAAAGGTGCATTTTTATGGTGAAAATTATCTTCCCCAAACTAGAAACTCACGCGCTGCGTATGTATGCCAGTTAGGCTCTACACCCGTTGTAAAGCGGATTAATGTGCTTAATTTTAAGAAGTTATTTGGCCACTTTAGTTGTGATATTAACCTTATCAAAACATATAGGCCTATGGGCTAGGCTACATGAGGTGTGCGACTATGATTTGAAAAAGTCGCAAAAAAAGGCATGAGTGTCTTGCCTTACTGCACACAAGCTGGGCATCATTCAGTGATAGGCTAATAGTGTCACCCTTCAGACTATTCTTGATTTAATCTTGTCTTTACGTATACTACGTAATATGTGTGAAATTTGTTTTGATTTAGAATGGACCATTATCATGCACCTGTATCAAAACAGGGGCAGCAGAAAAAAATGTAATGTAATCTATGCACCCAATTAGTGAATGGAGAACGCTTTTCTCGTGGTTCATGTTCATGCCAGCCAGGTAGGCTATACTCCTGTTGTAAAGAGAAGCAATGTGCTTAATATTAGGAAAGTTGAGAAATATATATACAGTAGGCCTAGCCTATAGAAAGCTGATGGGATCCTCCTCTAATAGAGGCCATCACTCTGTTTTCGCACGCAATTCCATAGCCTATAGAAATGTTGCGCAACATGGGCTTTCATGAAGTGTTTGATTAGATTTTCAGGTACATTTGCATTGATGTCAGAAGGATTAGAGGGACAATAGAGTGCTGAGCACCAGGCAGTTAGCAAGTTTGGTAGGCTTCTAATGACCATCAGCAGCATGAAATCAAATGTATTGGTCACATACACGTGTTTAGCGTCAGACTTTGGAGAAGCCTAATTACCGTGACTACACGGTCACGTTGAATTTGACTGCCACCATGACTCGTGACCGCTGGTGTGGCGGTAATACGCTCACCGTAACAGCCCTGATCACTATAGGATAATAACGTCTGGGGAGCAGCAAGATGTGATTATGTGTTGATTGCGTGTTGTCTGTAGGTCCAGACAGGGTGGTTGATGTGATTGACGTGTCTCGCCAAGCTGACCTGAAGATGTGTCTAGGGGACTTTGTGGAGTACTACAACAGCCCGAACAGAGACCGAGTCCTCAACGTCATCAGCCTGGAGTTCTCTGAGACCAGGTACACTGCTTGTTCTTGGGTCACTTCGATCCACTCATTGGTTGGTATTGCTCTTTAGGGGTCTTCTGGTCCACTCATTGGTTGGTATTGCTCTTTAGGGGTCTTCCGGTCCACTCATTGGTTGGTATTGCTTTCTAGTGGTCTTCCTTGTCACCAGTACATCAGTTGGTTGATCAAAAGTTCCATTTTGCCAGAGCCATACTGAGAGTGTAAGAAATTACTTGGCATAATAATTGTTTCTGCAGAAAAGAGTAGTTTAAGTACTGTTGTTGTAAAATCTGGTGTTTTAAATATACAAAATGTCAATGTTCTGTACCAGGCTGTCCAATCTGGTGGAGACTCCAAAGATAGTGAGGAAGCTATCGTGGGTGGAGAACCTGTGGCCTGAGGAGTCAGTGTTTGAGCGGCCCAATGTCCAGAAGTACTGCCTCATGGGGGTCAAGGACAGCTACACGGACTTCCACATCGACTTCGGAGGCACCTCTGTCTGGTACCATGTACTACGGGTAAGAAGAGCGCCGTTATGGGACAGTTGGCACTAGGCAATCTTCCTGCTGTGCTGACATGCACAATTGGATAGTTATACACTGAGACTCTTACCTCCCTCACTAGCTTTAAGCATCAGCTGTCAGAGCAGCTCACAGATCACTGCACCTGTACATAGCTCATCTGTAAATAGCCTATCAATCTACCTCATCCCCATTCTGTTATTTTTTTTTCTTTCTTGCTCCTTTGCACCCCAGTATCTCAACTTGCACATTCATCTTCTGCACATCCTACCATTCCAGTGTTTAATTGCTATATTGTAATTACTTTGCCACCATGGCCTATTTATTGCCTTACCTCTCTTATCCTACCTCATTTGCACATGTTGTGTATAGATTTTTCTACTGTATTATTGATTGTATGTTTGTTTATTCCATGTGTAACTCTGTGTTGTTGTATGTGTCGAACTGCTTTGCTTTATCTTGGCCAGGTCGCAGTTGCAAATGAGAACTTGTTCTCAACTAGCCTACCTGGTTAAATAAAGGTGAAATAAAAAATAAATATAAAATACAAAATATTAAGAATATCTGCTCTTTTCATGAGACTGACCAGGTGAAAGCTATGATCCCTTAATGATGGTACTTGTTAAATCCACCTCAGTCAGTGTAGATGAAGGGGAGGAGACAGGTTAAAGAAGGCTTTTTAAACCTTGAGGCAATTGAGACATGAATTGTGTATGTGTGCCATTCAGAGGATGAATGGGCAAGACAAAAACATTTAAGTGCCTTTTGAAAAGTTATGGTAGTAGATGCCAGGAGTAGGACAGTTGCAGTGACAGTATTACCGCCACACCGGCAGTCACGAGTCATGACCGCAGTCAAATTCCCTGTGACTGTTGGTCAAGGTAATCCCAATCCAAAACTGTGCAAATGAAAGGCGCTGATTTGTAGCCTACCAAACTAGCTAATGGCCTGGTACTATGCGCTCTATTGTTCCTCTAATCTCTCTCTAAACCAGTGGTCCCCTACCGGTTGATCTCCAAGCCATTCCTAGTCGATCACCAAACATTTCTGTAAAAAACCCAACAATAATCCTTGTCTTCCTATTTGTTTGGAGCTGTTGACGGTAGGTGCACTTGATTCTGCAGCCCTAGTGCCTGACTAGTAAAGGCCCACTGCACTACTTTCGTGAAAATAATATTTTTCCCCCCAAAAAAACATTAATATTTTTTTTCATTCTGATTTTTCAGAACCCTCAGCCACCCTACTTCCCAAGGCTATGCTAATGTTATTATTTGTGGCTTGCCTTTTTTAATAGCAAGGAATATTTAACTTTTTCTGGTCATAGGAGTAACAACATGAGACTTCCTCATGTAATTTCTCTCCTGTTCTATTGGTTTTCTTATCTTCCTTTCGTTGTCCAGAAGCCAAATTTACAATCCTAGTCATATTATTAGCAACTCATCCTAGTTGTTGCATCTTTATGTCTTTCTAAGTTTCAAACAGAGATTTTCATCTCTATCATATACTCTCACATCAGGTGCGCAGTTTAGAATGGTGTCTTCCCTTTTTCCCGCGAATTACGTTTTGGCAAAAAGTTGAAAATTATAGTTTTATTAGCTGCTTCATTATAGGAGTTGCATGTTTTGTTCAGGTTAATTACCATCTAAATGGGATAAAATGCGGGAAATGAATGTTCTCGGTCACGTTGTCCGGCGGCACAACGGAAAACCTGGCCATCATCCCTTTTGATACCTTGTAGAGTCAATGACCTGAAGAATTTAGGAGGGGGGGTTGCAACTCAATATTAGGAAGGTGTTCCTAATGTTTGGCATACTCACTATATAGAGGTGTTACGGGAGATTCAACATTTAAATGTATTTTATCCATTACTACCTTTACGTTGTTCATAATTGTACGTGCTGTGTCTGCCTGATGGATGAAAATGAGCTCTGCTGCTAACATACTGGCCAGACAGGCTCCGTGCATGGTGTGCGCATGTTGATTTTTGTCAATCTGCACCAGACGTGTTAAAATATCAAAACCAACTATATTCATTTGGGGACAGGTCGAAACACATGGACATTTAGCTAGCTTGTTGCTAACAAATTTGTCCTTGGAGATAAACATTGGGTTGTTATTTGACTTGGATTGCATATGGTCCTTTTTTTAGCTGGAACTTTGTAGAATTTTTATCCATGTTGAGTCATACAAAATCATGCGTTCTCTACTCCGACAATTAATCCACAGATAAAAAGGAGAAACCTAGTTTGTTTTTAGTTTGTTTTCTTTGATAAGTTCATCCTTCTTCTGTGGATTTTATATGGCAGTTGGCAACCAACTTTAATGTGCATTACCGCCACCAACTGGAGTGTGGATCTTTCAATCACCACCTTGAGTATGAGTTAGATGGGAGAGGCGGGACTTGCAGCACATCAAGCGTCTGAAATAGAACCAAGTTCTATGTTAGTGCCAGGCTATGCAGACTCCAGCGAGCAGTTTGGATGAATTTATTATATAAAATGTATGTGTACATTTTATTTTGCAACTCTCGCGCACGCTACGTGGCCGGTCTGATCAGCATGCAAAGCTTACGTTCATGTGGAATAAAATGTTGATCAACTGAAAGGTTGATTTAATAAGCACTGTTAGATAAATGTCTGTGTGTCTCTCAGGGTGAGAAGATCTTCTACCTGATCTCCCCCACGCCAGCCAACCTGGCCCTGTTTGAGCGCTGGAGCTCCTCGTCCAATCAGAACGAGATGTTTTTCGGGGACCAGGTGGACATGTGCTACAAGTGTTCCGTCAGACAAGGGAACACGCTCTTCATCCCAACAGGTATTCACCCTCGCTCTTCATCCCAACAGGTATTCACCCTCGCTCTTCATCCCAACAGGTATTCACCCTCGCTCTTCATCCCAACAGGTATTCACCCTCGCTCTTCATCCCAACAGGTATTCAGTGTTGTCAGAAGTTTCCCGGGTCTAAATCAGTCCCTGATTAGAGGGCAATGATGAAAACACAGTGGAACTGGCTTTGAGTTCCAAAGTGGAGTTTGCGGGATCTAGAGTATATCCATGTAGTGTACTATTAGGTACACCCATCTAGTACCGGGTTGGACCCCCCCTTTGCCTCCAGAACAGCCTGAATTGTTTGGGGAATGGATTTTACAAGATGGAAACATCCCACAGGGATGTTTGACCATGCTGACGCAATGTCATCCATGAACTCATGCTGCTTACACCAAATCCTGACTCAGCCATCAGCATGACTCAACAGGAACCGGGGTTTGTCAGACCAGGCAATGTTTTTCCACTTCTCAATTGTCCAGTGTTGGTGATCGCGTGCCCGCTGGTGTGGTCGTCTGCTGCAATAGCTCATCAATGACAAGGACCAACGAGTTGTGTGTTCCGAGATGCCGTTCTGTACACCACTGTTGTACTGCGCCGTTGTCTGTTTGTGGCCTGCCTGTTAGCTTGCTCGATTCTTGCCATTCTCCTTCAACCTCTCATCAATAAGTTGTTTTTGTCCACAGGACTGCCTCTGACTGGATGTTTTTTTGTTTGTGGCACCATTCTTGGGAAACCCTAGACAATGTTGTGCGTGAAAAGCCCAGGAGGCCGGCCGTTTCTGAGATCCTGAATCTGCTGTGCCTGGCACTGATGATCATACCACGCTTAGTCGCTTAAGTCACTCATTTTACCCATTCTAACGTTCAATCAAACAGTAACTTGGATGCCTGTCTGCCTGCTTTGTATTGCAAGCCGTGGCCACGGGACTCACTCTCTGTAGGAGTGATCCATTTTTGTGAACGGGATGGTGTACCAAATAAACTGTCCGGTGATAGCCCTGTGACAGGCCTGCTATTGTGTTTGACATGCAGTACATTTCCGGTGGAGTTCGTCAGGACTCAGTATATTATGTGCGAATAGTACATGCATAAATTAATAGTTTACCTGTATATGTGTGAGTTGTTCACATGTACCTGTGTGTGTGTGTGTCTCAGGATGGATCCACGCTGTGCTGACTCCTGTGGACTGTGTGGCCTTCGGAGGGAATTTCCTACACAGCCTCAACATTGACATGCAGCTCCGGTGAGTCCCTTCACCCCTGCCTCTACCTAAAACATTAGTCACATCACCTACGGTACTCCGCTTTTCTCAACTGATCTTAGCAACCTCTCTCTCCACATCAAAACTAGAATGCCATTTGGAAAATTGCTCACGTTATACGTGGCGGCAGGTAGCCTAGCGGTTAGAGCGTTGGGCCAGTAACGTGTCGGTTTGAATCCCCGAGCCGACAAGGCTCTGTTGACGTGCCCTTGTTGCTCCTATAATTCACTCTGGATAAGAGCGTCTGCTAAATGACTAAAATGTACGTTTTATATTACCATTGTACCAGAGCCGTTTTATATTACCATTGTACCAGAGCCGTTTTATATTACCATTGTACCAGAGCCGTTTTATATTACCATTGTACCAGAGCCGTTTTATATTACCATTGTACCAGAGCCGTTTTATATTACCATTGTACCAGAGACGTTTTATATTACCATTGTACCAGAGACGTTTTATACACTGCTCAAAAAAATAAAGGGAACACTTAAACAACACAATGTAACTCCAAGTCAATCACACTTCTGTGAAATCAAACTGTCCACTTAGGAAGCAACACTGATTGACAATAAATTTCACATGCTGTTGTGCAAATGGAATAGACAAAAGGTGGAAATTATAGGCAATTAGCAAGACACCCCCAATAAAGGAGTGATTCTGCAGGTGGTGACCACAGACCACTTCTCAGTTCCTATGCTTCCTGGCTGATGTTTTGGTCACTTTTGAATGCTGGCGGTGCTCTCACTCTAGTGGTAGCATGAGACGGAGTCTACAACCCACACAAGTGGCTCAGGTAGTGCAGCTCATCCAGGATGGCACATCAATGCGAGCTGTGGCAAGAAGGTTTGCTGTGTCTGTCAGCGTAGTGTCCAGAGCATGGAGGCGCTACCAGGAGACAGGCCAGTACATCAGGAGACGTGGAGGAGGCCGTAGGAGGGCAACAACCCAGCAGCAGGACCGCTACCTCCGCCTTTGTGCAAGGAGGAGCACTACCAGAGCCCTGCAAAGTGACCTCCAGCAGGCCACAAATGTGCATGTGTCTGCTCAAACGGTCAGAAACAGACTCCATGAGGGTGGTATGAGGGCCCGACGTCCACAGGTGGGGGTTGTGCTTACAGCCCAACACCGTGCAGGACGTTTGGCATTTGCCAGAGAACACCAATATTGGCAAATTTGCCTTTGGCGCCCTGTGCTCTTCACAAATGACAGCAGGTTCACACTGAGCACATGAGCACATGTGACAGACGTGACAGAGTCTGGAGACGCCGTGGAGAACGTTCTGCTGCCTGCACCATCCTCCAGCATGACCGGTTTGGCGTTGGGTCAGTCATGGTGTTGGGTGGCATTTCTTTGTGGGGCCGCACAGCCCTCCATGTGCTCGCCAGAGGTAGCCTGACTGCCATTAGGTACCGAGATGAGATCCTCAGAGCCCTTGTGAGACCATATGCTGACACATGCACATTTGTGGCCTGCTGGAGGTCATTTTGCAGGGCTCTGGTAGTGCTCCTCTTTGCACAAAGGCGGAGGTAGCGGTCCTGCTGCTGGGTTGTTGCCCTCCTACGGCCTCCTCCACGTCTCCTGATGTACTGGCCTGTCTCCTGGTAGCGCCTCCATGCTCTGGACACTACGCTGACAGACACAGCAAACCTTCTTGCCACAGCTCGCATTGATGTGCCATCCTGGATGAGCTGCACTACCTGAGCCACTTGTGTGGGTTGTAGACTCCGTCTCATGCTACCACTAGAGTGAGAGCACCGCCAGCATTCAAAAGTGACCAAAACATCAGCCAGGAAGCATAGGAACTGAGAAGTGGTCTGTGGTCACCACCTGCAGAATCACTCCTTTATTGGGGGTGTCTTGCTAATTGCCTATAATTTCCACCTTTTGTCTATTCCATTTGCACAACAGCATGTGAAATTTATTGTCAATCAGTGTTGCTTCCTAAGTGGACAGTTTGATTTCACAGAAGTGTGATTGACTTGGAGTTACATTGTGTTGTTTAAGTGTTCCCTTTATTTTTTTGAGCAGTGTATTACCATTGTACCAGAGACGTTTTATATTACCATTGTACCAGAGACGTGTATTCCTACTCTACATTCTATTATAAACTGGGTGGTTCCAGCCCTAAATGCTGATTGGCTGACAGCTGTGGTATTTCAGACCGTATACCACGGGTATGCCAAAACATTTATTTTTACTGCTCTAATTACTCCGCGTTGGGTCGTGTGTAAGAACAGCCCTTAGTCGTGGTATATTGGCCATATTCCACATCCCCCTTGGGCCTTATTGCTTAAATACCAAATGTCTAATACCATTCTCCCTGTGTTCTGTGTTCTCTTCCAATCAGAGCATATGAAATAGAGAAGAGGTTGAGTACAGCAGACCTGTTCAGGTTTCCAAACTTTGAGACAGTGTGTTGGTATGTTGGCAAGCACCTGCTGGACACATTCAGAGGTGAGGCGCTTCATCATAAATCATAGTTTTTTCCCCCACCTCTGCTGAACTGCATTTGTTTGGGCAATGTTTGTCAGGAACCTTGATAACTTCTATACTGGTCTACTTTACAGGTCTGCGAGAGAACCGCAGACACCCTGCTTCCTACCTGGTCCACGGAGCCAAGGCCCTCAACAATGCTTTCCGCATGTGGACACGCAAAGAGGTGATTCTTTATTGTAGGCCCCTTATGAATGCATTAATTAAGCCTTTATAGCAGCTACATAAGACATAATAACACCTGTCATAGGCAGTCATAAACATTATGAACAATGGAATGAAGGTGTCATGAAGCTAGTTATATTGGGCGCAGTAGTCTTTGTGTTTTGTGATGTTTTTGTGCTCTGGCTAGTCGCTGACTGACCACGAGGTGGAGATTCCAGAGACCATAGAGACTCAGCGTCTAGTGAAGGACCTGGCCAAGGAGATACGACTGGTTGAGGTAGGCAGAGGGAAATATTTCATAGAGTACACTGACCGAGCCAAGCTACTGGGCTGGCCTGGTTGTTCGTCCTCCATAGAAAATATCTGAGCCAGTACAGTTCAGGTCGCACCTATAGTGTGAGGCACCATCAAATTTCAGTCTGGCTTACTGAGACTCCGTCTTCTCCTCTCTGCCACCACAGGACATCTTCCAGCAAGGCCGTCCTGCGGCTCCTTTCACCTCTACACAGGGCTTCCCCACCCCCCTCCCCAAAGCCTCCCCTCTAGCTGTCTCCCAGAGTCCAGGCCGCCCCCCGGGGAAGAAGAGAGGCCCCAAACCCAAGGATATGTCCCCCAGCCCCAAGAAGAAGGGTCAAAAGGGCTTAATGAAAGAGGCAGGCGAGTTGGACCTCCTGGAGATCCACACCAAACACACACTGAAGAAATTCCAATGTGGAAACAAGAAAAACAAGAAGAAGGTATGACTGATTGTTCAACATTTCTCTCTCTGGAACAAATAAGGTTGAAAGTCTAAATGTACTTTGGCTCTCAGCCTCACATTGTTAATGTGTATTATAGTGAAATGCTAACAGGATTGTGCCATTCCTCTCCGTCTCCAGTTAGAGCTGCCTCTGGAGGAGTTTGCAGGGAAAATGAGCAAGAGCAAATTGAAACTGGTGCTGACCAACGGCAAAATACAGGGGTAAGACTGGGAGGTCAGGAGACTCTTCATGAACTTCACGCCAAATCTTCATCTCTCACTTTTTTCCCTCACCCTTTCTCACTTTGTCTGCCTGCCTGCCTCTGTCAAGCTCTGCCTCTCTCTCTCTCTGCCGGCCTCTGTCTGCCTGCCTACCTCTGCCAGCCTGCCTCTATCTCTGTCTGTCTCTCTGTGTGGCTGGCTGTCTGCCTGCCATCCTCTCGGTCTGCCTGCCATCCTGCCTCTCTGGCTGTCTGCCATCCTGGCTGTCTGGCTAGCTGGCGCTCTGCCTGCCTCGCTGTCTGCCTGCCCGCCTGGCTCGCTGTCTGTCTGCCTGCCTGGCTGGCAGTCTGCCTGCCTCGCTGCCTGCCGTCTCCTCTGTCTGCCTGCCGTCTCCTCTGCCTGCCTGCCGTCTCCTCTGCCTGCATGACGTCCTCTCTGGCTGGCTGCATGACGTCCTCTCTGGCTGGCTGCATGACGTCCTCTCTGGCTGGCTGCATGACGTCCTCTCTGGCTGGCAGGCAGCCAGCCAGCCAGCCAGCCAGCCAGCCAGCCAGCCAGCCAGCCAGAGGCAGGCAGGCAGGCAGCTAGCCTGCCTCTCTGGCTGGCTGGCTACCTGCCAGCCAGAGAGGACGGCATGCAGCCAGCCAGCCTGCCTGCCTCTCTGGCTGGCTGCCTGCCTGCCTCTCTGGCTGGCTGCCTGCCTGCCTCTCTGGCTGGCTGCCTGCCTGCCTCGCTGGCTGGCTGGCTGGCTCTCTGGCTGGCTGGCTGCCTGCCTCGCTGCATGCCTTTCTGGCTGGCTGGCTGGCTGCCTGCCTCTCTGGCTGGCTGGCCTGCCTCTCTGGCTGGCTGGCCTGCCTCTCTGGCTGGCTGGCCTGCCTCTCTGGCTGGCTGGCCTGCCTCTCTGGCTGGCTGGCCTGCCTCTCTGGCTGGCTGGCTGGCCTGCCTCTCCGGCTGGCTGGCTGGCCTGCCTCTCCGGCTGGCTGGCTGGCCTGCCTCTCCGGCTGGCTGGCTGGCCTGCCTCTCTGTCTGTGTCTCTCTCTCGTACTGTTCTTGCTACATTTCAGTGTCATCCATCCTTATTTCTGCCCACAGGAAGAAGGGTGGTCGTTCAGGCATAAGTAACAGTGCGCGCCGTGCATCTCAATTCCAGCACCATGCTATGGGAGGGTCTACCTTGTCAGATTTTGAGTCCGAGGACGAACTGCAGATTGATGAAACTCCCCCTCCACGACGCAAGGCTGGAGGATCTAGCAAGAAGAAACTCAGTGGTGAGAGAGTACATCATCTAGTTTGAATGTAATATGTAGTGGGGAGCACCTGCTTCATAATAGCATTCATTACTGAAGACTACAACAGTTTTCTGCTCCTGTTGGGGCATTCAGTTCATCCTTCTGAGCCTTGAGGAAGGTTTTTAAAGAGACCTTTGGGTCATTGAGTGTTATCGTTATTAAATTGTATTGGTCATATACACACTGCGAGCCAGGCCTAATCGCTCAACATCAATGCCCAACCTCACTAATACTCTTGTCGCTGAATGGAAGCAAGTCCCCTCAGCAATGTTCCAACATCTAGTGGAAAGCCTTCCCAGAAGAGTGGAGGCTGTTATGTCAGCAAATGTGGGACCAACTCCATATTAATGGCCATGATTTAGAATGAGATGTTAGACGAGCATACTGTTGGTCATGTAGTGTATTGTGCGGGGTAGGTTCTGTCGGTTGGTGGCGCCACAAACTAGAACCCACCTCGTGCGTATGGATCTCCCACAGGTAGATCGTGACCTACTAGTAGCTACCAGCCCACCTGTGAGTAGCTCGCCAAGCAATTCTAAAAGTACATGCATTTTTTCATGTGTTCCATCTTTAACTGTGATAAACATAAAGCTCCCTGCTACTATCCAATCAAAGCCACAGTGTCATTATGCCACCCCTGGTTAGCCAAACGTTACACAATATCTGGGGCGGCAGGTAGGCGCGTTGGGCAAGTAACCGAAAGGTTGCTGGATTGAATTCCCGAGCTGACGAGGTAAAAATCTGTCATTCTGCACCTGAGCAAGGCAGTTACCTCACTGTTCTCCGGGCGCCGATGATGTTGAAGGCAGCCCCCCGTACCTCTCTGATTCAGAGGGGTTGGGTTAAATGCGGAAGACACATTTCAGTTGAATGCATTGTTGTACAACTGACCCTCTTTCCCTTTCCAAATAAATTTCCAGCAATTTTGTCTATCACTCTGTATGTAGCCAGTTAATGGTGCCAATGATGAACCGTCTGGTGGCTAGACAGAAAAACAATTTTACAATGTTAACTGCAAAGTTGGCTTACCTGACTGAACTAATAATGATTGTTGGCCATTGTTTTACAAACTCTGCCATGACTTGTTGCAGCAGTAGGCCTAATAGCAGAAACATCGCTAGACCGACACATTCCTCTCTTGCTAGATGTGCAATTAAAGGGGAATTACACACAAAATCGAATGGTCTTCAACATCCATTTTCAGGAAAATACAAAATATAATTTTTATGGGGCCTGTCATGCCAAATACTGTTTATTAACCATTATTTTACCAAGTATATTGACAGAAAACACATCTCTTCTACTCATCGCCAGGTCCTTTGTGTACAAGAGAAGAATGTGCCTATGTGAAAGCTACATATAAAAAGTGCCTGCCTGCGACATGTTACATTTTTTTAAAGTAGCTCTCGTGCTAGAAAAGGTTGGAGACCCCTGGCCTAGATCGTATTCCATCAGGCCACACTTGGCAACAAAACCCGCTACGGAAAAAACAAAAATTAACATGAAAACCCTTGTCTCCTCAGGTCTTCCCCGGAAGCTACCAAGGGCCAAACCTTGCTCTGACCCCCATCGCATCAGGGAACCCGGAGAGGTGGACTTCGACATTGAAGAGGACTACACTACAGATGAGGAGGAGACCGTGACTGTCCATGGAGTGAAGGGTGGAGCCGGGGGCATCCTGGACCTGCTGAAGGCCAGCAAACAGGTGGCAGGGCTGGACTCTGCTCTCAGGTAGGATCTGCCTCGCAATTCCAGACACTTAATCAGCACTCTGAATACATTTTGTTTCAGACTATCATGTATTTTTTTTTCTTTTTTTAATCTTTCTGAAGTCAAGTGGATAATGGAGCCAACGAAATGTGGAAGATTGTTTTACTGTTTATTCCAGTAACATTACTGAGAAGCTTGGACGACTTGCGTAATCAAAGTTTTTGCAACAGATCTAATTTGAATTCTTACTCAAACTACATTTAGTTGTTTGTGGTGAATCTTGATCACTCTTCTCTCTCTACCCTCCAGTAAGGAAGCGCCAGCCTCTCCCAGCACACGAGAAGCCATTCAGGGAATGCTCTCCATGGCCAACCCTCCCTCTTCTTCGTCCTCCTCCTCTTCCTCACCTCTCTCTGTCTCTGGAGGGCTGTCTGAGGGACTGGGATTAGTCAAAGAGAAAGGAGGGAGAGCCGTGTGGGTGACAGGAGACAATAAGAGCAGAACAGGAAGCGCCTCTAAAGAGAAGACGACGTTCCAGCGCCCCGGGAAACGGCCTGTCAAGCGGCCGGCCCGTCACCTTAGTGATGAGGAGAGCACAGATGAGCAGGAGACTCTTGGCACCTGTTTTAAAGACGCAGAGTATGGTGAGTCATAGGCTGTGTGCGTCCATATGACACCCTAGTCCCTATATAATGTACTACTATTAACCAGGCAAGTCATAGGAGGAAGGAGCACTGCCCCGGAGGCTGCTGCCATTCATTTTGGAAAGGTCTCAAATAGGGCTCTGGTGGTCATAACATTTTGTCAGCTGGTAATTTTCTTGCAAATGACTGCCGGTCTCACAGTAATTGACCGTTAATTAACATGTTTACGTTCTCCAGGCTTCCACGCATACAAGCTGCGCCTTTGGAATATCTAGATAAAACATTTTTTTTTTTTTTATAAATATAATTTTAATATAGCCGAGAGATTTTGTGGTAAGTAATTGAGGTGATATCTAATCAATGGAAGATGGAATTAAAATGACAGGATTAAATGAGAAATGAGAAAGAAAAGGTAGCCTCTTATTCTGGTTATGAAATTAACGGAGTTGTTGTGTGTAAGCCCAACTGTAGGACGGTGAGAAGCACAATAATGTTATGGCTAGCCTCAATTAGCCTAGTTTCTCTCAGTTTGATGCACTCAAGACGGGTAGGCCAACTATGTAATCAGATGGGGTGATAAATAACTAGCAAGAAGCGAGTCTTGTGCCAGATAGGGGGTTGGGTCTCCCTCTGCCTGCTCCGAGCCTCCAGTGCATAAGCGGCTTGTGGATTTCAAGTTTGGGGAAGCTAATTTTCACCATTAATAATGTACCTTTTATAATAAAGCATTCCATGCATCACCGCATTTGCAGACTTATGTAAGAGAGCTTCTTTTCCTAATGTGATGATTCAATTTGATAGTCATAATTTACGCTAGTAATATAACTCAATCACTGTTCGCAAAAGAGACCACTGTTCAATGCAGCGAATAGTGGCTTAAAGTAGGCTAGGCTATATCAGATACATTTCTCCTTTTTTTCCCACAGGGAAATGTTGGCCTTTTTATAAACACATTTAATGCAATTCCACTATACTTTATTTGACTGAAGACATTAGCACAATCTTTTTTTAAAAGGACAGACATTTTAGGGTAGGCTACTTTGCTGACTGACGAACAGATAAATAAAAATGATGTCTGATCCATGTAATCGGCCGTCAAAAAGGGGAGACACATACAGTATGACGCCCATCTAACCTGGAGGAGGAAATGATTGTCCAAAAACAAACAAACGTGGTACTGAGACAGTGAATATGCACACTCACTGGGGATATGGCCCATGTTCTCCGCTAGTGCCAGTAAGATAGGCTACTGTTAGCTCAAGTTGAGCATTTTGATAACTAAAGACAGATTGGAATCTTTTCATTGCCATCTCTTTATAGCAATAGCCATTTGCTTTCCAAAAATGTTACCACAATTTGTATTCAAAAAAATATATATATAAATTGCAATATGCCTGGCTGGGTCTCTGTTTTTCACTGACAGTCACAACTCAACAATCTACTTTGTTGTGTGCACTAATTGGAGAGATATATATCAAATGTATTTATAAAGCCCTTTTTACATCAGCCGATGTCACAAAGTGCTGTACAGAAACCCAGCCTAAAACCCCAAACAGCAAGCAATGCAGGTGTAGAAGCACGGTGGCTAGGAAAAACTACCTAGAAAGACCAAAACCTAGGAAGAAACCTAGAGAGGAACCAGGCTATGAGGGGTGGCCAATCCTCTTCTGGCTGTGCCGGGTGGAGATTATAACAGTGACCAAGATGTTCAAACATTCATAGATGACCAGCAGGGTCTAATAATAATAATCATCATTACAGTGGTTGTAGAGGGTGCAACAGGTCAGCACCTCAGGAATAAATGTCCGTTTGCTTTTCATAGCCAATCATTCAGAGTTAGAGACAGCAGGTGCGGTAGAGAGAGACTCGAAAACAGCAGGTCTGGGACAAGGTAGCACGTCCGGTGAACAGGTCAGGGTTCCATAGCCGCAGGCAGAACAGTTGAAACTGGAGCAGAAGCACAACCAGGTGGACTGGGGACAGCACGGCGTTATCAGGCATGGTTCCAGGGCTCAAGTCCTCTGAGAGGGAGAGAGAGAATTAGAGGGAGCGTACTTAAATTCACACAGGATAAGACAGGAGAAATACTCCAGATATAACAGACTGACCCTAGCCCCCCGACACAAACTATTGCAGCATAAATACTGGAGGCTGAGACAGGAGGGGTCAGGAGACACTGGCCCTGTCCGACAATACCTGCGGACAGGGCCAACCAGGCAGGATATAAGCCCACCCACTTTGCCAAAGCACAGCCCCACACCACTAGAGGGATATCAACAGGCCACCAATGTACTACCCTGAGACCAGGCTGAGTATTGCCCACGAAGATCTCCTCCATGGCACAAACCCGAGGGTGATTTAGAGCAGGGGTTCTGGAATAATCTGTCTAGGTTGTAACTGTTGCTGTTAAAATACAATAAATAATTTTCAATCTGAACTGGAATAAACTGAACACAGGCTTTTTGATAACGCAACACGAAGTAACAGTACAGATGAAAAATTCAGGCCTACTGTACATCTTACTGTAGAAATTCTTGTTGAAAACAGGTCTAGGTTGGAACTGTTGCTTTTAAAATACTAGTAATAATTTGTATTCTGAACTGGAATAAACTGATTGATCACCTCACACAGATGTATAACAGAAAACACACACAATCCTAATGAGAGGTGTGTGGCTAGTTAGTTTTCAACAAACAGGTCTATTCTGGGCTCCGTTTTTAACAGTGCAACCCTGAGGTCATGCTCAGCATTGAGTCTGTTACTTTACTTGTTTCTTAAGTATGCCAGAGTTGAGAACCCTGACTCGCGTAGGTATGTGGTGCCAAACTGGACCAGAACATCAGCCAGGCAGGAGACCGCTTCCTGCTGTAGATGAGCAACTCAGAACTGTGTGTGTGCCTCAACAAGCATCAGGCTTCAATCAGTTTATTCCAGTTCAGAATACAAATTATACAAAAGTTCCAACCTAGACTTGTTTAACCACAATCATTTCTACAGTAAGATGTACAGGAGGCCCGTTTTATTTTTCATCTGCACTATTACTTAGCCTTAGGGTTACACATCACTAGCTAGCTAGCTAATTTGCTTGCTTTGGCTAACGGTAGCTATTAGATGTGTATTTATTATGTATCCCCATTAGCTGCTGCCAAGGCAGCTAAATATCGGTACATTCCATTGCCCTCCTGCCAGCCTAAAACAAATGGAATGAAATACCCATATAAATATCTATTCATGTTTATTTGCACAAGGCCAGGGGAATGTTTGAAAGAGAAACTCGCATCTAAGTTACTATGAGAGAGTACTCTGCTTATCATCATCTGTTATAAAATGATAACAATGCCTTGCTAGCTTACTTACACTGTCGAAGCACTGTTTCCTGAAGCATTCTGCCCTGTTTTGAAAGAACTCCCTGGGTTTACTGTAATGCTCTGGATGTTTGGTCAGGACGTGTTGTTTTTATTAATTTGTTTTGAGAGACTCATTACTAACGTTAAGCATTTCCCCGCACAAAACATATTGTAATGACCAGGCTAGATCACAAAGGAACAATTGTCCAGACAGAGGATTGAGTTTACGAATTCACGGTTAATAACCCAACTCCACACAGGCTACTGTTTGGTCATAGCCTACATCAAATATATGAAAGATACCCGTATAAAACAACCGTGACCTTCTCGTGTGAAGACCCGACGTAAGCGAGAGAACAATGGCTAAACTTGGCCTTAACTTGCAATGCTCCATCCCCCTACCAGACCACCCCCCCCCCCACACACACACACACACTCCATCAACCACCAGGATGCCTGGCATCAGAACATTCCAGGCATTCCTGTGATTGTCAGATGGCAGGTTGATTGGCAGGTCAGACCCCGCGAACACTGGGTACCGGTAAGTACAACACAACCAACTAACAGCATAACACATAACACACAGCTCTCTGTGCGGATCGCTAGAATATTGTGGGCGCTCCTTGTTATTTATCTAGGTTTGTATGAAAGAAACTCATAGCTGTATTTGCGTTTCATTGACGATTGAGCTCAGTCAGAATTTGTGGCTAGCATTAGTACGTTTGATTACAGTGGTGAGTGGGAATGACAAGTCAGTGGCTGATAACGCGTCATCTGTTGCTGAACGACAGCGCCACATAGTGTGTGTCGCGGAGTGCTCTTCAAGGAAACTGCATTAAAAATATCCAGTAAACCGCAAAGCACTCGGGCATCTCCCACTTGCGCAGCTGCCAAACTGAGCAGAGACCGCTGCTAAGCAGAGAGCGCCCTGAACCGAGAGCGCAGTGGCACTTGGCCAAATAAATTCCAGTAATTTAATTAAATAATTATGCATTTACGCTGACCCATCATTAACAGGGTTGCGACAAGGGCCGGCCCTGTACCTTCTGCCGCGCTAGGCGAGACAAACATATGCAGTTGTGGTGTGTTGATTGGGGGAAAACATGTTGGCTGAAAAAGTCTCAAAATAAAGGTGGATAATGAAAATATAAGTTTCAGAGTATAATGGACAGAGAAATAGGCATTCTTACCTTATTTATCAATGTCCAACCAGAGTGTCTTGTTTGCAACGCTTAGACATCAGTGTGAATCTAAGCATGGCACTTTCAAAAGTTACCTTTCCACCCAGACAGAAGCTCTACTGACACAGAAACATGTAAGCTTCAACTGCTGGCTACTCATCCGTTGTATAACCAAACCACAGAAGTGCTTCCCTAAAAGCTGCCTGGGTTTAAACAAACATCTCTTTTTCGAAAGAGAAAGCTCAATTAATAGGGACAGAATAGTAAAGTAAATTTTATCTAGAATATTAGTTTAGCTTCAGATTGTCATAGAGAGGAATCAATATATCCCCATATGCATCTGAGTCACGTTTTTCGCGGGCATTTTCGAACATGTTTCTACCATAAGGCATCAGCGAGTTAAGCATTGTTATAGAACGCTTGATATAATCTAGATACGTTTTATGTATTTATTTCAGATTATAAAGTAAACAATAGATACCCTTTGTTAAAGAAAAGGGCAAAAATGATATGTGATACCCTCACTCAATTCGAGCACTGCTTTTAACCAAACACACCAAGCCCTTCCCAGACAAGGAGGTATTTTAATCAGTGCATGCGACAGTATTGGTGTTGTTGCTATACCGAAATCTATGGATAGCATTATCTGTCTGTCAAACAGGTAGGCTTCCACTTATTTTTTGGAATGTGAAGAAATGAGCTCCAACTATATTTAATTCTATGTTTATGCCCATAAATGTTGGTGCACGCGTGCATTTATAGGAGGTCCCTTACCAGGCAGAAATGAGTTTTATTTTAACCCCTGCATCGGAGTTACAATGTTGCTATACAGTATACTATATAGTATACAGTATACTATACCACTATACAGCCAACTACCTATAGTAGGAAACCTGGTTTCTTATTAATAATATCCCACCTGTTATCACACATGGCACGACCCCATAGTTGTTACAATTACAATAAAAAATAACACTTATAACAGGTGGGATAACATTTAACATATATTTTAATATTCCTGTATAACTTTTTTTTTTAAAGCGTAAGATCATTTGAGCTTTGGAAACAAGTGCTTTCATAAATGCATGGCGGGCCTCGTTTCGCTGGAGCAGTGTAAAACAAGCTTTATGTCAATGACCCAGCCTTAACTAATTTTGTTTATTTACACATCGAATTTGATTGTCCAACATCAGTTTCAGCATTTATTTATTTCGTCACCGTTTCCTCTGCTGTGGTGCTGCATTGCAGTCAGCGATGTTTTCTCTCGGGTGGCTGTCCATGGTCCTGAAATCAAATCATCTGTTTGCTTGGACACCAGCCTGATCTCCAGCTCCTTCCACCTCTGGAAATCTAGGTGGTCATGTGACTTCTCATGCGAACTGAGGTGGCACAGATTCTTCCAGTCCCTTTTCCATCCCTGACCAGCGCAGATTTGCACTCGTGTGAAAAAAGTTTGCAGCAAAAACAGAAGGCTGCATCGTTTTGCTTAGAATAGACAAGCCTTGGTCTCCACTCTCTCCCAGTTCGCCATCCTCCTATTGAAGTGGGCCACCGAAAACTTTAGTTGCCCCTCTTCTCTTGGGAAATTCCCCTCCTTATCCTGATGTGGCCCAGCCTGCACGAACATACCCCGTAAAGATCCATTCATATATTTTGGCCACTCACTGGAATCTTTTATGTTTTTTGCCCTGCGAAGACCCTACTATATTGGACCCGGACTCAGATTCGTGCTAAATCCGACTCCCAGACAAAAACACAAGATCCCAGTGAGTGGCCAAAATATGAAATTATCTTTACGGGATATGTTCGTGCAGGCTGGGCCCCATCAGGATAAGGAGTGGAATCTCGGCGAATGAATGTCCTGGCCTCGTAGGCTTGTCATTCTCCACACCTGCTGATGGACATTGCTGCATACTGATAGATTTCACCAGCCAATTTCTTTTGTTTAGAGATTGTACGTCATCTCATTTTTATTTTCGCTTCCTGATAGTTTCTTAAACATGGTAGCAAATTGTTTTAAATGTCTATTGCTCACTTTTAGCAAAAGTTCTATCCACTAGTAGTAGCTATCTAACATTAACAGGCTAGGTTAGGCTATTGCCTTAATCACTAATCGTCTTCATCACACACAAACATAAAACTAAAATAAAAGTAATTTAATTGGCAGATTAATAAAAATGAATGTTTCACAATTGGATAATCCCATATAAACACACATCACCATAGCTACCAAGAATAGTGGGAGTGAACTTCGGGAGAAGCGGAATGAGGTGGGGGCGGGAACTGCAGCAACGCTATGAGCTGGTGTCTGGGGTGCCGCAGGCAGTGTAGGAGCCGATCAGGGGCGCCGGTGGGTGGCAGCCAATTGTCAAAATGCAGCCCCAAATTCAAGTGTGGCTGCCTAATCTTGCCCAATGGGAGGGCTGGCCCTAGTCGCGACCAATACTTTAAGAAAGGCTGGATTAGAGGGACAATAGAGCGCCAAGTACCAGGCCATTAGTAAATGTGGTAGGCTACCCATCAACACCGTTCCTTTGCACAGTTTGATGGGATTACCTTGACCAACGGTCACAGGGAATTTGACTGAGGTCATGACTCGTGACTGCCAGTGTGGCAATGTCACCGCAACAGCCCTAGTCTCAAATATGCACACTCTGCCTAACTGGTTCCCGGGCGAGCTAAAAACGAATGCACAAACATCTTAGCTTGTCTAAATCATGGTCCAATCAGGGCACTGTGGATACTTAACTAAATGTGAATGATCCAATGATGTCACAGTCATTATCCTTGGCTGTCTGTGTTTTCAGTCTATCCGTCCTTAGAGTCTGATGAGGAGGACCAGGTCAAGATGAAGAGGAAGAGGAACTGGGGCGACACTCCTTGGAGCCCCAAAGGTACTCATTACTGAAGTCCCTGAATGTTGGACCGTGGACATATTTCATCACCAAATCAGCGAAGGAAATGTGTTGATACTTAGTTGAACATTTTAGAAACCATTTGGTAGGGGGATTTGATGAATTCCACTAAAATCTTCTCTTGTTCCCTCAGCCCGGGTGACCCCCACCCTGCCCAAACAGGAGCGCCCAGTAAGGGATGGGGCCAGAGTGGCGTCTGTAGAGACTGGCCTCGCTGCAGCTGCTGCCAAACTGGCACAACAGGTGAGAGGGGATATATGTTGGAGGAGGATCTACTTTTAGCAATAAATAAGCTTTTTAAATTGAATTCCATTGATCTCCAAGTGTTGCTGTATCTTCTCTCCACTTCTGCGAGCAGTTTGGGACAAGTTAAAGTTCTGAGAGAGGAAGGGCAGTTAGCGGTAGTGCCTTTTTTACAAAATCTTATAGGCATTCAAATAGATATGACAACCATCAAAGAAATGTTTTCCCTCAACTGTCAATTGAGAGTCAAATGTCAAAATGCCATGCTCCAAGGAACTAGGGAAGCTGAGTGCGTGTCAACTGTTTTGTTTGTTTATTCATCCAGGAGATCCAGAAACCCACCAAGAGGAAGTACACCAAAAAGCCCCGCCCTGTTGCCCCACCACAGCCCCCTCAGGCTGAGCTGTCCCCTCCCTCCCCCCCTCCGGCCCCGGAGCCTCCCACCCCTGACTTCAGCCCTGAGCGGAGGATGGAGTGCTACTCTGCCAGCCTACTGGACCATGAGTACACGGCAGGCCCTGGCCCGTTCGGCCCTGGAGGCCCCAGAGGGAGTGCTGCTATGGCTCCTGGGGTATTCCTCACCTCCAGACGACCCTCCCTCTCCCCCCAGAACAGCAGCACTTACTCCCCATCAGCAGCCTCCACTGCTGGGCTAGCCAGCCCCGGCAGCACTGGAGCTGGTGGAGGTAAGTACACAAACACAACATCACAGCACATAGACATGAGTTGTGTTCATTAGGGCATGCAACGGAAAACGTTTCAAAGCATTTTGCAATGGAAAATTATTATTACATGTCCAGATAGTCCCTCCCTGTATGTCTGTTTTCTTCCATTTGGTGCCTAATGAACAAGACCCTGCACATTGACATTCACAAATGTGACAAAATATTTTCTTACCCATTGCCTCCTCCTTCCTTCATCTCAGGGAAACGTCCAAAGAAAGGACTTGCAACAGCAAAACAGAGACTAGGAAAGATTCTGAAAATACACCGCAATGGGAAGCTTCTCCTGTGAGAGATGGATGGAGAAAGATTTTTAGGAATGATTCTCGGAGGAAAGATGGATGTAATTTTAAAGAGAACTTGAAGGACGTGACTGCTTTAAGAGACTGTGTTTATTTTTTGTTCTATAATTCAACTTTTGTTCATCTGGTGTCCTCACCTAAACCTGTCATCCACTCATGTTCCACCCTATACCCCTTCCCAGTCCCCTTTAATAATCAATCATTGCTTGAATCTATATAGCGCTTTTCTAGCGCTGAAATATTCACATTCTGCTTTGGTACTCTGCTTTCACATTTGGGATTATTCATACCTTCATATGAATATATTGAGAAGCATCTCAACATTTAGTTGGTCATGCACCGCTCAGATTAATGGAAAACATATGGTCAATTAATTGATCTGTCTAATCATCAATCAAACCATTTAATTTACATGAAGGAATCATGTATTTATCAAATTGGCAATGAAAAATGTCTGATCTATTTTAGTTGATAAGTGATATAACCCATGATATGACCCATTATTCATTTGACGTGGGTCTACTTTGTGTGCACAAGCGCACATGCTTGAAGGCAACGGGGTGAATGTTTTAAATGGGAAATAATGTATTTCCTGACAATTCAGTCAAATGGGATTTTGAGTTAGTTTTTAGTTTGATATTGACTAATTTAGTTTGGGATTATTTATTTTCAAATAGCTTTTATATTTATTTTGTGTTAATCGGAATGCTTGCCATTCCCTTTCCAGTTCTGTGTTGTCATCCATGTTCTCACCTCACTTTCAACACCTCAAGTTCACTCCATCTTTTGTATTTATTTGACTAATCTAGGTTATCCCTTTTATTCACCACCTGGGTTTTTCTTTTTTTCCCATGTACATAGCAACCAAAGCTTTTTAAAGGCACAGTGCAGTCAAACATGTATTTTTTCCTGTGTTGTATATATATTTTCACACTGAGGTTGGAATAATATTGTGAAAATTATGATTATTCCCTTTTAGTGTACAACCTGTTTGAAAAGTCCACCTGGAATTTCAGCCTGTTTTAGTCGGATGGAGTATTGGTCTGCCTGGTGACTAAATTAGTTAATAGACCAATAAGAAAGAGTTCCAAACCACTGACAATAACAGCTAGTTTTCGGTTTTCCCCTCCCCACTCAGACCACTCCCAGACAGTCCTAGCAAAATTGTTACTTGAGAAATTGCTCTTTTGCTAATTTTTTTAAATTAAAAATGTATTTTTGTACAAAAAAAAAAAAAGAACAGCACCATAAGGTACTTAATTGTTTCCCAGAAAATATTTTATATTGAGATAACAGCAACATTGGACCTTTTGAATTATGTGAAACCTGTCACCAGAATTTCTGCATATATGTCAAGAGATTTCACTTGTGTTTTTGATTCTATTCATTTAACAGATTGGTAACTAGGCTACATTTAACTCACATCTGGATTAAGTTGTGTTTTTAGATGTATATATTTTTGAATTGATATAGCCATCCGGTTCATTAGTACTGTTATGACATGAACAGTCTGGTTCCTAATAATTTTCCAATCCACCATGGTTTGTATTCAAGTATTTAGTATTATACACTTGAGCCAGCAGTTGTAGAATGCATCCCAAATGGTTCCCTATTCTCTAGTGCACTATTTTTGACCAGGGCCCATTTTGAGTAGCATACCATTTCAGGAATAGGGTGCTGTTTGGGACGGAGACGTAGAATGTGTTTTATTTAAAGAACGTGCTACACATTTAGACATGCAGAGTTGTAGTTTTATCTAAGGATATTGAAGTCGGGAAGCTATGGATTTGATAATGATTCCAAAATGTACATAATTGTTGGAATTTTGTTTTTATATAGTTCAAAGGAAGTATGTTATTTCTTAACATACCTTGTATAAAATACATGTAATTTGGAGAACTGTATGCAATAGTCTAATGTATTGTTTTTTTTTTTATTTGTATGCAGTAATAATTGTCATTCTGTTTAGTTAGTTGTGTTATAATTAAGCAGTAAGGCCCGAGGGGGTGTTGTATATGGCCAATATACCACTGCAAAGGGCTGTTCTTAAGCATGACACGACGTGGAGTAGCCGCGGTATATTGGCCATATACTACAAACCCACAAGGTGCCTTATTGCTATTATAAACTGGTTACCAATGTAATTAGAGCACTAAAAATACATGTTTTGTCATACCCGTGGTATACGGTCTGATATACCATGGCTGTCAGAAAATCAGCATTCAGGACTCGAACCACCCAATTTATAATGGCAGTAAGGCACCTCGGGGGGTGTGGTGTATATGGCCAATATACCACGACTAAGGGATGTTCTTCTGCACGACGCAGCCGTGTGTCCACAGCCCTTAGCCGTGGTACATTGGCCATATACCATAAACGCCTGAGGTGCCTTATTGCTATTATAAACAGGTTACCAACGTAATTAGAACAGTAAAAAGTTATTTTACATTTTTTTGTCATACCTGTGGTATACAGTCTGATTTACCTTGGCTTTCAGCCAATCCGTATTTAGGGCTGGAACCACCCAGTTTATAATGAAGTTTGTTCTCAGTAGCTCTGCTCTTATTGTTTGATTTGTTTCCCTTTATGTTATCATTTAGTATTAATAATATTTACTCTTGTCAATGTATCTGTTAGATGTGAAAAGCATTGACCTGGAGGAGATATACTTTCCTTTTCTTATTATTTGTGTGGCCTGCAGTTGTTCACCAGTACCAAAAATGCCCTGTACTCACTCATGTTGTACAACGCATTTAACAGAATGGTTGTGTGATATACAACAGAGTTTGTCTGTACAAAGTTTCTCCACATCACTTCTGTAATCATTTTTGTGCTAAAAAAAACCATTTGTTGTACCACAACAGTTGTGTGAAACGTGTTGTACATCATTTGTACAACCTGAGTATACAAGACCAAATAGTGCAACCTGTTAGTGGGCCAGTAGTGTTACATTGTTTTGTTTTACTACTCTTTTCTCTGCAGTTGACCCCTGTCTTAAACCATACCTGGGTTAAAATACTATTCAAAATCCTTTAGCTGTGCTCGATTGAGCTTGCCTGTTGCAATGAAACCAATAGAAGTCCCAATAGTGGAAACCCTTCCCAAACCCACTCCAAGCAGGCTAAAGCAAACGCTTAAAGTATTTGAAACATTAGAAATAGTGTTTCAACTCAGATCTGTCTTCTACCAGTTTAAAAGCTTCATAGCTGGACAGATGGTGGCGACACTGAAACGCACATCAATCTCAACTGTATGTTCAAGATGAATGGTTCTGACTGCTATTATTGTAATGATATTAAAACAAGGAACATTTTGCATTGTATTAAACACACCAATACTTTACATGTATATGGACGTACATTTTTTTCCTCCTATAGCATTTCTACCAAGGACTTTCAGAGGATATGTCTGCACCATCCCTTATTCTTTGTCATTGCAAGGAAGGCATTTGATTATTATAATTTTTAAAAATAAGTATATAACTGAGCCATTGCTATTTTATATTGCGATGGTTTATTATAGTGTGGATCACACAGTTTCTCTCAGGGTTTTATTTTGTATCTATATTGTGCTTATTAGGTCATGGTGATAGTTACATTTACACAATCTCAATCACATTTGAACATTATTTCAATAGCATTTGTATTCCATGTACTGAATTAAATGTCAGGTGATTATCCATCTGGTTTTCAGAGAGCTTGAATTTTCATATTAAGCGGAATTAAATTATATACTTTCAAAGCTCAGTCGTATGTTTCCATGTGATTGTCTGACTCATTTCATAATTATTGAGGAATTGTTTCTAAGACCGGTCTCAAGTTGGCAACCCGGGGGCTGCTGGGCTCATATTCACAAAGTGTGCTGATTTAAGTCCCTCCTATCCATATAATTTTATCTAAAAGGCTAAACTGATCCTGTACCAGCACTAAGGTACCATTTCCTATTGTTGTGCCCTTGAGCAAGGGACTTAATCCCTAAACTGCTCTCCATCCAGAGGTGCTGCTCTGTGGCTGACCATGTAAGTCTTAATGTGTTTGTGTGTCACAAGATGGGCAATAAAGTAACTATTCAATAGTTAAGGCCCAATGCAGTCATAAATGAGATTTTACAGTTTCTTCAGAAAGTATTCATACCCCTTGACTTATTCCAATTTTTTTTGTTACAGCCTGAATTCAAAATGGATTAAATAGTTGTCTTTTCTCTCACCCATCTACACACGAAAAAATGTCAATTTACTAAATTTGACATACAGGGTAGGCTGTAAAACAACAAAACGCAGAAAAAGTCAAGGGGTGTGAATACTTTCTGAAGGCACTGTATTTATATTTCCATACTATGAGGTTGGAATAATCCTGTCAATTAATGAAAATTATGATAATGCCCTTTTAATATAAGAGCTGTTTAAAAAGATCGCCTGATATTTCGGCCTCTTTTGGTGGGGAGATTTGGTTAAAAAAATAAAAAATGCGTTGCAAACATTTTCATGCGAACATGATAAAATCTGCATAAATAAAAGATGCGCATGTTCCATCAATTTCACTTGTTGCGGAGAAAAGTCTGTGCGTGAAGAAGTAGGGAAGCACAACTTTTGCGGTTAAATTCCCATGTACCAAATAAAAAATACAAGTTAACTCTACTGATGGTTTACAAGTTAACTCCACTATTTAAATCTATTTAGTCCTACCTAGGGTTGCACATTTTGGGGAATATTCAGAGATGGAAACGTTCAGTGGGAATTAACAAGAATATATGCAAATTAATATTAATATCATTTAAATGTAGATTATTTTTGCATTGGATATATTTATAGAGGCAGAAACATAAACCTTTTTATAAGTAGACATAATTGCAAATGATTAAATCCTTCCAATAGAAATAAAAAAAACAATTTAGTTATGAATTTAACTTTTATTAAATGAGTTGACTCTTCACATGGGATGATTTAACTGAACAACAAAAGAAAGGGAATATTGAATGATCCCCAATGATCCATCGCATCTCCCAAAAACATTTTTCAACAGACATCTGTAAAATGGAACCAATATACACAGGCAGTTAGGAAAGCAAAGGCTAGCTTTTTCAAACAGAAATTTGCATCCTGTAGCACAAACTCCAAAAAGTTCTGGGACACTGTAAAGTCCAGAGAATAAGAGTACCTCCTCCCAGCTGCCCACTGCACTGAAGCTAGGAAACACTGTCACCACCGATAAATCTACGATAATTGAGAATTTCAATAAGCATTTTTCTACAACTGGCCATGCTTTCCACCTGGCTACCCCTACCCCGGTCAACAGCCCTGTACCCCCCACAGCAACTTGCCCAAGCCTCCCCCATTTCTCCTTCTCCCAAATCCAGATAGCTGATGTTCTGAAAGAGCTGCAAAATCTGGACCCCTACAAATCAGCCGGGCTAGACAATCTGGACCCTCTCTTTCTCAAATGATCCGCCAAAATTATTGCAACCCCTATTACTAGCCTGTTCAATCTCTCTTTTGTATCGTCTGAGATCCCCAAAGATTGGAATGCTGCCGCGGTCATCCCCCTCTTCAAAGGGGGAGACACTCTAGACCCAAACTGCTACAGACCTATATCTATCCTACCCTGCCTTTCTAAGGTCTTCGAAAGCCAAGTTAACAAACAGATCACCGACCATTTTGAATCCCACAGTACCTTCTCCGCTATGCAATCTAGTTCCGAGCTGGTCATGGGTGCACCTCAGCCACTCTCAAGGTCCTAAACGATATCATAACCGGCATCGATAAGAGACAATACTGTGCAGCTCTATTCATCGACCTGGCCAAGGCTTTCGACTCTGTCAATCACCACATTCTTATCGGCAAACTCAACAGCCTTGGTTTCTCAAATGATTGCCTCGCCTGGTTCACCAACTACTTCTCAGATAGAGTTCAGTGTGTCAAATCGGTGGGCCTGTTGTCCGGACCTCTGGCATGTCTCTATGGGGGTGCCACAGGGTTCAATCCTTGGGCCGACTCTGTATACATCAATGATGTCACTCTTGCTGCTGGTGATTCTCTGATCCACCTCTACGCATACGACACCATTCTGTATACTTCTGGCCCTTCGTTGGACACTGTGTAAACTAACCTCCAGACGAGCTTCAATGCCATACAACACTCCTTCAGTGGCCTCCAACTGCTCTTAAATGCAAGTAAAACTAAATGCATGCTCTTCAACTGATCCCTGTCCACACCTGCTCGCCCGTCCAGCATCACTACTCTGGACGGTTCTGGCTTAGAATATGTGGACAACTACAAATACCTAGGTGTCTGGTTAGACTGTAAACTCTCCTTCCAAACTCACATTAAGCATCTCCAATCCAAAATTAAATCTAGAATCGGCTTCCTATTTCTCAAAAGCATCCTTCACTCATGCTGCCAAACATACCCTCGTAAAACTGACCATCCTACCAATCCTTGACTTCAGCGATGTCATTTACAAAATAGCCTCCAACACTCTAATCAGCAAATTGGATGCAGTCTATCACAGTGCCATCCCTTTTGTCACCAAAGCCCCATACACTACCTACCACTGCGACCTGTATGCTCTCGTTGGCTGCCCTCGCTTCATATTAATCGCCAAACCCACTGGCTCCAGGTCATCTCTAAGTCTTTGCTAGGTAAAGCCTCGCCTTATCTCAGCTCACTGGTCACCATAGTAGCACCCACCCGTAGCACGCGCTCCAGCAGGTGTATTTCACTGGTCACCCCCAAAGCCAATTCATCCTTTGGGCCGCCTTTCCTTCCAGTTCTCTGCTGCCAATGACTGGAACAAACTGTAAAAATCACTGAAGCTGGAGACTCATATCTCCCTCACTAGCTTTAAGCACCAGCTGTCAGAGCAGCTCACAGATCACTGCACCTGTACATAGCCCATCTGTAAATAGCCCATCCAACTACCTCATCCCCATACTGTTATTTTTTTATTTTAATTTAGCTCCATTGCACCCCAGTATCTTTACTTGCACATTCATCACTCTAGTGTTTAATTGCTATATTGTAATTATTTCGCCAATATGGCCTATTTATTGCCTTACCTCCCTTATCCTATCTCATTTGCACACACTGTATATAGACTTTTTCTATTGTATTATTGACTGTATGTTTGTTTATTCCATGTGTAACTCTGTGTTGTTTTTTGTGTCGCACTGCTTTGCTTTATCTTGGCCAGGTCGCAGTTGTAAATGAGAACTTGTTCTCAACTGGCCAACGTGGTTAAATAAAGGTGAAAAAAATGATAGTCTAGAAACTAAAGCTTTGGTTGCCTTCCTCTCAGGCTTCCATGTCTTCTCCCTGGACCTCCTCAATGTCCACCTCTTGAACATCAGACTCTGATGCCTCATCTTCACTGTCACTTTCCAACCTTGTTGAGTATGGCTCGTTGTCAGCCTCAAAAAGCCTCAAATTTGCCCGGATGGCCACCAATTTTTCAACTTTTGTATTGGCCCTTGTATTGGTCAGCCTGTTGCGTGCTTTGGTGTGTGTGTTCCCAAACAAGGACCAGTTGCGCTCTGAGGCGGTTGATGTTGGTGGGATTTGGAGGATGATGCAGGCAACAGAAGAAAGAGCCTCAGATCCACAAAGTCCCTTCCACCAGGTGGCTGATGAGATATGTTGGCACGACTGCCACATTGCATCTCCATCCCAAAGCCCTTGCTTGGAAGTGTACTTCGCCAGACTGCTAAGAACCTTGCCCTCATCCAGGCCAAGGTGGCGAGACACGGTAGTGATGACACCATAGGCCTTGTTGATCTCTGCACCAGACAGGATGCTCTTGCCAGCATACTTGGGGTCCAACATGTACACTGCAGCATGCATGGCCTTCAGGTAGAAATCTTCACACTTTTTGATGTATTTCAGAACTGCAGTTTCCTCTGCTTGGAGCAACAGTGAAGTGTGCAGGGCAGTACGGATTTCTTCTCTTACATCTGCAAGCAGAGTCTGAACATCAGACAGGATGGCATTGTCTCCCTCAATCCGTGCAATGGCTACTGCTATAGGTTTCAGGAGTTTCAGGCTGCTTACCACTCTCTCCCAAAATACATCATCCAGGAGGATCCTCTTGATGGGGCTGTCCATATCAGCAGACTATGATATGGCCATTTCTTGGAGAGACTCCTTCCCCTCCAGGAGACTGTCAAACATGATGACAACATTACCCCAAAGGGTGTTGCTGGGCAGCTTCAATGTGGTGCTCTTATTCTTCTCAATTTGATTGCTGCTATAACTTGATGACCCTTCACATACCTAACCATTTCCTTGGCTCTCTTGTAGAGTGTATCCATTGTTTTCAGTGCCATTATGTTCTTGAGGAGCAGATTCAATGCATGAGCAGCACAGCCAATGGGTGTGATGTGAGGGTAGGACTCCTCCACTTTAGACCAAACAGACTTCATGTTCGCAGCATTGTCTGTCACCAGTGCAAATACCTTCTGTGGTCCAAGGTCATTGATGACTGCCTTCAGCTCATCTGCAATGTAGAGACCGGTGTGTCTGTTGTCCCTTGTGTCTGTGCTCTTGCAGAATACCGGTTGAGGGGTGGAGATGTAGTTAATTATTTCTTGCCCACGAACATTAGACCACCCGTCAGAGATTATTGCAATACAGTCTGCTTTCTCTATGATTTGCTTGACCTTCACTTGAACTCTGTTGAACTCTGCATCCAGCAAATGAGTAGATTAAGCATGTCTGGTAGGAGGGGTGTATGCTGGGCAAAGAACATTCAGAAATCTCTTCCCAATACACATTGCCTGTGAGCATCAGAGGTGAACCAGTTGCGTACACAGCTCGAGCAAGACATTCATCAGCATTTCTCTGACTACGTTCCTCCATTGAGTCAAAAGTACCAGCCAAAAGTTTGGACACACCCACTTATCCAAGGGCTTTTCTTTATTTTTATTATTTTCAATATTGTAGAATAATAGTGAAGACGTCAAACCTATGAAATAACACATATGGAATCATGTAACAAAAAAAGTGTTAAACAAATAATTTAAAAATGATTTTAGATTTTTCAAAGTAGCCACCCTTTGCCTTGATGACAGCTTTGCACACTCTTGGCATTCTCTCAATCAGCTTCATGAGGAATGCTTTTCCAACCGTCTTGAAGGCGTTCCCACATATGCTAAGCACTTGTTAGCTGCTTTTCCTTCACTCTGTGGTCAAACTCATCCCAAACCATTTCAATTGTGTTGAGGTCAGGTGATTGTGGAGGCCAGGTCATCTGATGTAGCACTCCATCACTCTCCTTCTTGGTCAAATAGCCCTTACACAGCCTGGAGGTGCGTTTGGGGTCATTGTCCTGTTGAAAAACAAACTATAGTCCCACTACACACAAACCAGATGGGATGGCGTATCGCTGTAGAATGCTGTGGTAGCCATGTTGGTTAAGTGTGCCTTGAATTCTAAATAAATCACAGTCAGTGTCACCAGAAAAGCACCCCCACACCACCACCTCCATGCTTCACGGTGGGAACCACACATCATCATCTGTTCCCCTACTCTGCGTCTCACAGACACGGTGGTTGGAACCAAAAATCTAAAATTTGGATTCATCAGACCAAAGGACAGATTTCCGCCAGTCTACTGTCCATTGCTCGTGTTTCTTGGCCCAAGCATGTCTCTTATTGGTGTCCTTCAGTATTGGTTTCTTTGCAGCAATTCAACTATGAAGGCCTGATTCACGCAGTCTCTTCTGAACAGTTGATGTTGAGATGTGTCTGTTACTTGAACTCTGTGAAGCATTTATTTGGGCTGCAATCTGAGGTGCAGTTAATGCTAATGAACTTATCCTCTGCAGCAGAGGTAACTCTGGGTCTTCCTTTCCTATGGCGGTCCTCATGAGAGCCAGTTTCATCATAACGCTTGATGGTTTTTGCGACTGCACTTGAAGAAACTTTCAAAGTTCTTGAAATGTTCCACATTGACTGACTGACCTTCATGTCTTAAAGTAATGATGGACTGTCGTTTCTCTTTGTTTATTTGAGTTGTTCTTGCCACAATTTGGTCTTGGTCTTTTACCAAATAGGGCTATCTTCTGTATACCACCCCTACCTTGTCACAACACAACTGATTGGCTCAAACGCATTAAAAAGGAAAGAAATTCCACAAATTAACTTTTTTTTTTTATATATACATTTTTTGAATTTTTTTGCTTTATTGGATAGAGACAGTGGGAAAGATAGAGGAGAGAGTGTGCTGAAATTAGCAGTGGGCAGGATTCGAAGCCATGCTGCAGCTGTATATGTGCATCGGCGGCTGTGGCTTAGACCGCTAGACCACCCTAGGCTACCACAAATTAACTTTTAACAAGGCACACCTGTTAATGTCACGCCTGCCCCCGCTCCCCCTCCCTGGTGCTCAAAGGCGCCATGCTCCCCAGCATTACGCACTCCTGCCACCATCCTTACGCACAACTGCCTTCCCTAATTCCCTCCTTAATTGTTGTGTCGTTGTTTACCCGTGTGCTGACGCTGTTCCTGTCTCGATACCTGTCTGTTCCTGAATAAATGTTGACTCCCCGTACCTGCTTCTCATCTCCAGCATCGTTCATTACAGTTAATTGAAATGCCTACCAGGTGACTACCTCATGAAGCTGCTTGAGAGAATGCCAAGAGTGTGCAAAGTTGTCATCAATGCAAGGGTTGACTACTTTGAAGAATATCAAATATATTTAGATTAGTTTAACACTTTTTTGGTTACTACATGATTCCATAAGTGTTATTTCATAGTGTTGATGTCTTCACTATTATTCTACAATGTAGAAAATAGTAAAAATAAAGAAAAACCCTTGAATGAGTGGGTGTGTCCAAACTTTTAACTGGTACTGTACAGGTAGGAGTAAAGTGACTATGCATAGATAATAAACAGTGAGTAGCAGTAGTAGCAGGGGGGGTCAATGCAAATAGTCCAGGTAGCCATTTGATTAATTGCTCAGTAGTCTTATGGCTTGGGGGTAGAAGCTGTTAAGGAGCCTTTTGGACCTAGATTTGGCACTCTGGTACCACTTGCCGTGCTGTAGCAGAGAGAACAGTCTATGACTTGGGTGGCAGGAGTTTTTGAAAAAATGTTGGGCCTTCCTCTGACACCGCGTAGTATATTGGTCATGGATGGCACTACCCTCTATACCCTCTGTATCACCTCACGGTCGGATGCCGCGCAGTTGCCATACCAGGCGGTGATGCAAGCAGTCAGGATGCTCTCGATGGTGCAGCTGTATAACTTTTTGAGGATCTGGAGACCCATGCCAAATCTTTTCAGTCTCTTGAGGGGGAATAGGAGTTGTCGTGCCCTCTTCACAACTGTCTTGGTGTGTTTGAACCATGATAGTTTGTCGGTGATGTGGACACCAAGGAACTTGAAGCTCTCGACCCGCTCCACTGCAGTCCCGTCGATGATAATGGGGGCCTGTTCGGCCCGCCTTTTCCTGTAGTCCACGATCAGCTCCTTTGTCTTGCTCACATTGAGAGAGAGGTTGTTGTTCTGGCACCACACTGCCAGGTATCTGACCTCCTCCCTATAGGCTGTCTCGTCATTGTCGGTGATCAGGCCTACCACCGTTGTGTCATCAGCAAACTTAATGATGGTGTTGGAGTCGTGCTTGGTCCCAGCGTTGAGGATCAGCGTGGCAGATGTGTTGTTGCCTACCCTTACCACCTGGCGGCGGCAAGATACATACTGACAAGATACAAGTTTCTCTGCCCAACAAATGGGAGTCATTGTCCACAAAGCGGCACAGCAGGCTGTCTCATTCCCCCCTATCCTTTCTTTGGATTGGTGGATACATCTCATTATTGTAATCCTTTTTTCAATATTTGATGAGGGTTGTTGATGTCAACCGCCTGTGTTCAATGGAGAGAGATGCTATGCTACTAGCCTCATGCCATGAATACGCATAGCCATCTCGAGACAACTCCGATATAAAGTGTTTTTTCTCAAAGTTGCCCGGATGTCACGTGTCCTACTTATATCATCAGTACACTTGTAACAATTTATGCATTACAAAACGTATATGTGATCAAATAAACACATAACACATGTTTTTGTTTACCAAATTCGACTCTCTCATTGACTTCTATACAAAAACTCCTTGCTTGGTGGGCGAAACAACAACAAAAACGTCACCTGCTGGAGGGAGACAGATTTTCAGCCAAGTTGGGCCCCTTTCTTCCACTTTCTTTCTGGGTTGACTCTCTCAGGCGGGATGAAAATGACAACATCGACCATGATCCTTTACTAGTTCCACCATGATCCTTAGCGATTTTTTGGTGCCATTCAGCCCCATTCAGCAATATGGCACGCTTCAAATTCAAATACTTCCGGCTTCATTCACCATCAGGAGTTTTCCATAGGAATACGTGGATGACGTCAGCGCTATCACTCTCTACTAGTTTTAATGTCTATGAATAGAAGCTGGTGATGACCGAGTGCCCTCCCCACCACTGGATTGCCACAAACAACGATTTATATGAATGGACAAAGCCATCAATCACATGACACCATTCATTCCTATGTGAAGACTCATTGAAGCCAAATTAAGTTGGTTAAGATGGCGTCTCGAGAACACATAACATCAGAGTTTCTAAACCCAGAGGCGCAACATCACGAGACTTCCGGGAATGCTTGCAAAACAGACTAAGCAGACCAGGTCTGAGAAGTCAATAAGATGCATTTTAAATCATTCCTTGGTTGTTAGTTCTGTTGAACTAACAACCTCGTGAAAGTGACAGTTTTTCATTTTCGTCAAAAACAACTTTATATCGAAGGAGTGCATTTGATTTGATGGCTTGCACATGTGCAGTTCAGCACGAGACGGCCGTTTGATGTATACAAACCCTGGATTGCTGATGCTATGGATGTCTTTTATTTAACCCTTATTTGACTTTTAATATTGTTAAGTATTTAATATTGGCACTCCCTAGTAGGAGCAATCGTCCATAGTAATGAATGGAATTCTACGCTATTTCAATTAAATCAGGGATGGGCAACTGGCGGCCTGTGGACGAAATATATATATATATATATATATACAGTGTGTTTTCTCGTTGTTGGGGGAACTCAGTCAGGGTCTCAACTTACTTTCAGAATAATGGAATACACAAGGTGCAATTTCGAAATTTGGTTGTGCATCAACAGTCACTCAATTAGCCCATGTCACCTAAAATGTATTAGATTTGTAATTTATCTAGCAGCCAGCTATCTAAACTTATAGTAAGCATGGTTGAATTACTAACTGGGGTGGGGCCCATTGATCATCAGTTATCATATTAAGAACTGCAAACATTTGCCTCCACCCTATGGCAAAATGAGTAGAATTGTAGTAAATTAGCTGTAAAACTATACATTTTTCTCTCCACCCAATGGAAAAATGAGTAGAATTGCATGAAATGAGCTATACAATTTCAATATCGTCTCTCCGCCCAATAGCAAAATGTGTAGAATTGCAGCAAACTTGCTTCAAAACTGCAACATTTTCTCTACATCCAAGGCAAAATGCACAGAATTGCAGGAAGTTAACTTTAAAACAGACCCACAAGCCACTGCGCTGCCTCATGCCAAGTTCTGTTTTTTTGTGGCCCTCACCCCCATCAAAGTTGCCCATCCCTGAAATAAATGTTTCAAGTACAAAATTACATGTATTTAAGTATTGTTGTAGTGGGGACAGTAACAGTAAAAAAAAATACTTTCAGGAAAAAAATATGTTTTTTCCGTTTTCATTTTTATGTTTAGCCTACATAATATAATTTTAAAGTATGCATTAGGATGTATGTAATAGAATAAACGTGTCAAAAACGAATGTAGAATGAGTGTCAAGATGGCTGCGCGGTGGCTTCAATACAGCGCCTTCTGTTAGTCGTCCAAGGTTTTTACACATCATTGGTTTAGCTAGCCAACGTCGCCATGAATTTGCCACAGACAATGACCCAGATACTTCACCAGATGTATAAATGTGAAGCATCCGGTTGGCGTTATCACTAACTACCAAATATGGTGATGAGAGGAAGCCCAGCGGCCGACAAGTGGTAGAATACGGAGCGAGTTGGATTTTGGCCGACATTCTGCTAATTTTGTCATCGATGAAACATGTGATCTCCATACAGTTTTCTGTTTCCAACACTACAATATGTAACAAACAGAGTGGACTGCGCTTTGTAGACTTCATCCTTCTCCAAAAAAAAAAAAAAAAAGGCGTTGTTTAGGAGTGGAAGGGAGAATTTAGTTAATGCTCACACCCGCTTCACAAAGTAGGCGTTCCCTAACGGAAATATGCAAATAAATGCTAGAATGCGCCTATAGGTTCTCATTAGATAGTGCTTGCCTATGCCGACCTCCTTGCTTGTTCTGCACACTATGATTAATTTACTCCCATTGGAAACGACAGGCTCTGGTCTATCTTTGGTTAGTTATAAAAAATCTTTGACATCGCGTACACGTGTGATCAGGGATTTCTATTGGAGAAGCAGTTTCTACCACTCTTCATACTGTATTGTCTTTGATAACATGCACAGTTTAATGAACATTGGAGCACTCGGGATCCCATCACAATCAGCCTTGATCGAGAGTCCCATAGGGCGGCGCACAATTGGCCAAGCGTCGTCTGGGTTAGGGGAGGGTTTGGCCGGGGTAGGCCGTCATTGTAAATAAGATTTTGTTAACTGACTTGCCTAGTTAAAAAATAATAATAATTAAAAGCACAAGGGCGATGCGCACAAGTTGGTGGCAGAACAAAAGGGAGTTCTTATAGAACGGCAGCAAAAAAAGCCTCTATTTACATGTTGCTTATGAGTGCATTTCCCACAAATGTTGAATTATAATTTGATTTTAAGCCTCCGAAATGTTTGTGTCATCATCGAAAATCAACTGCATTACACTTAAAAAACACTTAAACTTCAACCAGTAAAATGGCTCTTTGGCTAGCTTTTGCTACTGCCTATATCAATGATCGTTAGTATTCTAGCTAACAACTGCTCCATCAAAATATTTATTTTGAAAAGATCACAACCAAATATAATCTTAGGGACTGTTCAAGCAAGAATCAAAACATCATTGTAAGAATATGAGAACCACAAAAAGTGATTTTGTTTAGAAATAATAAAAATGTAAACCTAGCCTTTGTTGAATGGGTGCAGATGGTGATGGCTTTCTTACTGTCGCCAAGAGTCGCGCGCATCTATGCGTAACGTCAGTGTGTCGTGTACTGGAAAAGGGTCTTTTGGGTTAGTTAGTAGGGTAATTAAAAAAATATATTTTCCCGCTTCCCTTTTCCCATGTTGTATCACAAAGTGTAATAGCTCTATATACTATAGTTCAGTTGGGGGCAGTAATGCAACATATTGGGTGCCAACCGCGGTTAAACCCCACTGAAAAAGAAGAACATGCGCAGTTTGAGCTACTCCGGGAAGTGACGTTGAAGGCTAGCTCAGTGCTGCCACCTCTCCTTGTCTAACTCAAATTGAAGGTCGACTGGGGTACTGCATGCTGCCATTAGCAACTAAATTATCCTTATAACTTCTGTGTGTGATTTTTAAATAGTCGGTTGAAGGACATACATCTGGTGTATTAGAATCAACTATTGGTACCATGATTGTCTTCTAAACATGTTGTTCTTTACACGAAGTTTGCCATTTTCCATTCACTATAACGGGGATCCTGTTTGCAGCTAACAATGCCTGCAGTACCGCGGTCGACCATGAACTTCCATGGCTTCAATGACATGGGGGGCAGTCGTTCTCTCCTGCAAGCTACTCGCCAGAAAGCCCATAGCTTACGTAGGAAGCGCAGTTGTTCTCGCGAGATTCAAACCTACCCAGCTCGCTAGTGCAAGATGGAGAAGTGAAATTTACACGCATCAAAGGTAAGCAACTATATGCATATCTTCATTAACATTGGGCTCTAGTATTATTAATTTTTGAAATTAGGAGTCTTTAAAATCTGTTCATATTGGTTTGATAGTGCTAAGCAGGGGTCTGAAATGCGCGTCGTTTTAGGTTAAAATTCGGACATTCTGCTGTGTGAACCGCCATTATTAATTTAGCCATGGACCATGCATACATAGTCCCACCAGAGTTTTCTCTTTGGTCCCACTGAGTGAAAAACCACTGTGGCAAAGATAATTTAAATAAACTCTGTCGTTGTGGTGCGCTATACACGCGCTACAAACACACTGCAGCTTGTGTGTTTTGTGAAAAGCTAGCTAACCTAGCTTGCTATGTTTCCTGCATTTTGTGTAGGGTAAAGGCATTTTGCAAGAGGCAGATGCCCTTTGCTTTGAGATTTACAATGAGTTAGTCGATTAACCATGTAAACACGAACCTCAGCGGCAGAGAATCAGATATACCGTTACGACTAACTACTACTAGTCGAGGAGCTAGTCGAGATTGCGGATGAAAGTTTAGCAGAAAACCGAGACCAATGTAAAGAGGCTAGCGAGTTACTAGGCTAGCTAGCGCTGGACATCACATTATGCCGGTATTTTGATTGACAGGTCGTTTGTTTTACGAGGAGATCCTAGAAATGGTATTCAGAATGGAGCAGAACAGCCAGCACATATTCAGTTATTACTAGTAAGTAGATTTGAAATAAAATTATATTGTTGACATTGTGTGAATAGTCAGTAACATTTGAGTTGTTCATATTTGATCATTAATAAGCCCAGTCTTTTTTACATTTCTCATGAGTCTTTAGATTGAGATTTCATCCAATTTCACAAACTGCCTTACAATATTCCATTTGCTTTTACATTTAGTTTTTTTAACCTGTATTTAACTAGGCAAGTCACTTATTTACAATGATGGCCTAGGAACAGTGGGTTGACTGCCTTGTTCAGGGGCAGAAAGACATATTTTTACCTTGTCAGCTTGGGGATTCGATCTAGCAACCTTTCGGTTACAGCTTGGGGATTCGATCTAGCAACCTTGAGGCCCAACGCTCTAACCACTAGACTACCTGCTGCCCCATCTATGACAGTTCCCTCATACCCTTCAGCTTCATTTGAATAGGTAGGCCAACCATTGTCTTGTTTTTTGTTCAGCTATAGGTTTGGAATGTCCCCTCCGGAGCCCAGCTGTCTAAAAAAATAAAACATTTCGCTCAATAGATGTGCTTGTTTTTAGGCATTCAGATTGTTTTAGGAGACCAGACAAAACTATGCTAAGGAGGAGGAAATGATGGTGGCACTAGTGAACCAAAGCAGTTTCTGGTATGTACCAACTACTGGTAGTATTGTAAACTACTATAATTTACAATAAGTATTCATCTCTTCTAACAAAGTTGTTGTTCTTCTGTCATCATTTTATTATGCTATTTATCTAACCAAAATAATTAGGGGATGAACTTGAGAATATTGTATACTTACAACGTGTTTCATTTGACTTTGAATTGTAGCTAAAAGCATTTTGGCCATCAGAAAGCCATTTGAATAGCAATACAGTCTAATTTATGTCAGACAAACAGCAGCAGATCGAGATTCTTCCAGTGATTTGCTTTTATGTATTCCACTGTCTTCGAGAGACCATTGTTTGCCTTCTGACATCCTTCTGTCACATAGTGTGGTTATCCTTCTTGCTGCAGGGCTCTAAGGAGGCTTTCACACAAAATTGGTTTGGAGTTCATTTACCCCTTTTAGTTCGGTTAGTGTTCACAACAATCAAAACTATCTGCACTCCGAAGCGCACTAAACAACGCACCATGGTTCTCTCAAAAAGGGTGGTCTCAGTCCGATTCCATTTGTACCGTGATGCGGTTCGCGCCAGGTGAGAACGCAGTCTGGACTAAACACAGGAAAATAACCAGAGACGAGCTATATTATTGGTTGTTTGACTGCGATCATTTGATGAAATGCATACATCATCATCATTTCATATCCCGGGGATATAGGCTACTGAATATAGCCTTTTCACCTCACAGTTAGAGCAGCTATTATGCTATTTCCTGTTATTCTTGGAAGGCCAAATTAATATGAAGATTGGGATGCAAGTGATGCTTAATTTCATGATAATCATAAATGGATTTAACGTGAGCATTTTGTGCTAAATAAACTAATTACTAGCATGAACACATGATTTTGTTTAGGCCTTTTAGTTTGTTTAACATTTGGCAATGTGAAACCAACCGGACCAAATTGTGGGGAAAACATACAATGTAACAAACAATCTAACTCTGATTTGAACTATAGCTCAGAATTATGTGTGAAAACACCCTATGGTTGAGGCCAGACTGTACGTGGAGAATGGACAACATTAGAATGGATGTATTTTGGTCCGTGTGACGTATAAAATGCCCTCTTTACTAATTGGCTGAAGGGGGGGGCAATACATTCTTGGCCAATACTAATAATTGGCCAAGAATGCATATAGAGGAAACCACTGAAATTGTAAGGATATGTACCGATCATCTCAGCTGCGGCTCCCATTGTGAAAGCATTTGAAATCACGAATACAGATCAAATTAACGGGCTAGTCTGGCCTCACCTTAATGCTGCAATTGCTTTGGCAAATAGACCCAACAGTTAATTGCGTTCATCTAATACATTTTACTAGATTGGAGATGTATACATAGACAGACAGGATTTCCTGTCAAAATGCCAAAAGTATGTTTGCTCACCTGCTTGCTAAACGATAGTGGAGACGAGTTCTGACTACGTTGGTACCTTCAGCTTATTCAGAGGATAATATTACCCTAGTTACAGGGTGGATGGATGGTGACTTGTGTTAATAGAAGATCTATAGATACAACTCTTATGATAAAGACAATATATGCACAATTTGGTTGCTGAGATTGTGGTTGCTGGATAGGGGCTTAATAAAATGTGTCGGTACTCTATAAAAGGCAATAGGTGGTGTTTTGATTGTTACTGTTTTCAGAAAGTAATACTTGATGTGGGGGGAAAAATCTCCACCCGAAAGTATTTTTTTGTACTGAGTAACACACAGGAATTCAAATCCTAAATGTTTCTGCTGTTACAATGAAAAACATTGATATATTTGTATTACCTTTTGTACAGAAACTTGCAGCAGACGTTCATATTTTGTGTGTGAATATGTTTTAGATGGATGCAGAAATGAACGCCCATCTCCTATCACAGGTACTAACTAGCTACGCAAATTTGATTAACTAAAACACCACCAAATCGCTGTCACGTTAGGTCCGTATGGGGGAATGATTCAGCTGGTTATTAAACGTTTCGGCTAGCTAACCAACCAACTGGCTAGCCAGCGCGGTAAGTGAGAGCGTCGTTTTATCCACTTCAAGCATAATATTTTTGGAGGAGGTATGGTAAAACATAAACGACTGATTCGTTCACGTCTGGTCGGGTGTGACTGTTGCCAGCTAGCGAGTTGTGTGTACGGGTTGTGTATTTGTGTATTGGTAAGGATGCAGGGCAGGAGAGTACGGGCTTCTTGTGAGGCCTACTGCAGCCGGGAGCTAGATTTAACGTCGTGTTAAACCGTTTGAGGAATGGGGAAAATACTCGCGGTAGCGGCGGTTGAATCTCTCAACTTGTCATTACTAGGCTAGGCTTAGCATAGCTTGCTAATTTGCTAGCTAGTTTAGCACACATTTCGTTAGATACGTATTATTTGCTATTGCCTCTTGTATTAGATGTGTGTTGACGTTCTCAAAAGCAATATTGATTGAAGTAGCTAGTTAGCCAGTTCCCCACTGTCACCCAGCTAGCCAACTAGCTGCTAACCTCCTACCCGGACATTTTGGCTAAACACGAATTTACTCTTGTTCTTTCGATGAGGTATGCAATACATATTTATGATTACAGTTTAGCTAACGAACCGACTTTTTCCCCCATTAGCCAGTTAGCCGCGTTAGCTAGTGAACTCTCCCGTTTTTAGCTAGCTAGCTAATAATTTCCTTACCGCAGTAGCTAGCTAGCTACAGTAATGTTAGCTACTTCAATCTACAGTAATGTTAGCTAGCTAACAGTTACCTAACTACCATTCGGTTGATGCTGTTTTCGTGTATGCTATTTGATAACGCCAGCTTTGTTTTGGATAGCAACATGCTTGTCTGGTGTTAGACTAGGTTGCTAGCTAGCTAGCTAATTTTGTTACGTTGAGTATGACTGCGGTATGTAGAGAACGTTAATGTTAGCTAGATAGCTAACGTTAGTTGGCCATACTCGCCTTCTTGTTAAAAAATGTAGTAACTTTGCTAGCTGGCCAATTGCGACGTTCTCAGATTCTACGGTCTATTGGTGAACATTCATTGTAGTTTGAATGCTTTTAAAGCACTTGCCTTGACAGGTTAGAGACATTAAACTGGTAACGTTTGATATTTTTGACTAGTTCTGTGCGGGAATCATTCAGCTATTCAGTTGTGTTGTAATGTAGATTAATATACTAGTTAGCTTGTTCATCAAGATATTGTATCAGCAAGGTTTTCAAATGCTTGGAACCAGCTGAGCAAAGCCCCCGAATCCAGTCAGTTGCAAACAGGTTGAGGGTAGCTGGCAACAAGTCTTTCTGATTTGTCTGGGGTTTGTAGTGAACCAAGCCTTAGAGAGATAATGTGAAAATGACCCATGTTTGATAGTATGTTGCTCAGAGATATACTGGTGGAAATGTGCCATGTTTCTCAACAGTGTATTGATTGGAACTGTGTGGATGCGCAACTGTCCTTAGGCCTATACTTTTGAACCCACACTTGGCTGTCTTGCTCAGAAGCTGTGTCCAGACTACTGACTGTTACCTAATTGTATTGGCTACATGATTGGAATCTGCACCACTGAGCAAATAGATTTTCCTAGCTAGGCCCTCCTTGGTTGTTCTGTCTGTCTGTGTTGGCAGGGGTCGCGTTAGAGTTCAGAAAAATACATTTTCAAACGCGGACCATCCAAAAAAATCTGCATTTTAAACCATTTCACCTGCGTTTTTTATATTCGTTTTTTTTTAAACTTCAATAGAGTGCTTAGGAACGTGCAACTATAATTTTCCTTAACAGAAAATACATTATTGCAACACATTCGACATAAAATAGCTTAATTTTCATCAGATGACAACAGAAGTGCAACGCTATTTGGCAAGCAGACACACAAGTAAATGAGCTTGCAATGAAAAATGGCCATATTTCTGTTTATCATAAAAATATTGCAGCCAGCTACATTTCCTAATGTTTTGCTTGAAATTAATCTTGCATTTCACTTGAAAAGTAGGCTACCAAGAAAAGCTCCAGAGAAAAGTAGCTTGACATCAGCTGTCTGCTGATAGATCTCATCCGATTGAAGTGCAACTGAAGTGTCAAATTAGTCTGATGCAGAGCAGAAATTACAATAAGAAGCGTTATAGATATGTGTTTACAAAATGCAGCAAGATATTTCTTATGCATTATCTTTTTTTCCTCATGGACAAATGCAGAATTCTGCATTAACACGACCCCTGGTTGGACAAGAGACACCCATTTTTCATGGGAGGAATGTTTTTTTGAGTAGGGTCTTATGTCTAAGTTATGGTTAGACAAGTGTATTTTAAACTTCTCGCTATTCTCTCCCTTACAAGTGTTGAAAGGCTTGTAGGGAAATTAGTGCCTTGACACAGGAGAAAATAATTTTTAGTCTTTCATAATGCCTTTATCTTTATAATGTGAATGACTGTCTTTCTCTTGTTTTAGGCATTGTGAATGAAACATGCTGTTAAGTGGGTATTGCCAAATTACTTAACTGTAAGTGACACTTGTATATTTTTTTTCTTCTCAAAAATACCCATTGCATAAGCTCCATTTAATTCTTAAATTAATTAAACTTACTGTCTACTATTTAACTTTTCATTTTTTGTTGCTAGACTAGATGTAAGGCCTAAATTTGCAACTGTACACAACAGCACAATTTCCATGGAAACACACATGCATTGTTTTTCGTCAGACTGCATGTTAATCTATTATGTTCTGCATTCCAACAGGCGCATCAGATAGAAGCTATTGACAATGAAGGTTGACAGAAGCAAGTTAAAGAAAACCCCCACTGAAGCTGTGAGTATGCATCTCAATGTTGTCTCTGTCTGTAGTCCCTGTTGGACCCGGGCCTGCACTCTACGTCCTTTACAGTCTCCCCCTCCTCTCTCTCCCTCCTCTCTTGCCCTCTCTTCCTCACAGCCTGCGGACTGCAGGACGCTCATAGAGAAGCTTAAGGGATGCCGCGACGAGCAACTGCTGTTGGAGCTGCAGCACATCAAGACCTGGAATATTGGCAAGGTGAGGCACTTTGCAAATTATTTGTTAATGTCAAACTTCTGGGTAACGTTCATTCTTTGTATTAGATCACAATTTCATTCATAGGCGGTACTTTACCTGATCAGGTAAATGTATAGGAATGTTTCAGATTTCTCAGAACCAATTTAAGGAACGTTTCAGGTTTCTCTGAACCATTTTAAGCGTCCTCCTCGATTTAATATTATGCGTTTTAGTCCAGGACCAGGCTTAATCTGGGTCTGGGAAACAAGCACTGTATTACACTGACATGTCCCTGAATTGGCGTCACCAGGGACATATCCTCGTTCACCTGGGCTGTAGAACAAACCATCCTCTGACATGTAACAGCTATATTCATGGCCTTTCTATCTGTAAAGTTCCACAACGTTTGTCTGCTGAACGTGGCCCAGGTGTTGATGCTCAATCAGCAGAATGTTAGCTCTATCTAAAGTGATTTCTTGAGTCCTCACCTGCCCCTTTCCTCTCCAGTGTGAGCTGTACCACTGGGTGGACCTGCTGGACCGTTTCGATGGGATCCTGTGTGACGCGGGCCAGACGGTGGAGAACATGTCCTGGCTGCTGGTGTGTGACCGGCCGGACAACGGGCAGCTCAAAGCCCTGCTGCTGGCCGTGCTCAACTTCACCGCCCTGCTCATCGAGTACAGCTTCTCCAGGCACCTTTACAGCTCTATAGAGGTAGGAGTAGGACCACTCTCCAGTTGACACAATGACCAGGGACAGTAGGACCACTCTCCAGTTGACACAATGACCAGAGACAGTAGGACCACTCTCCAGTTGACACAATGACCATGGACAGTAGGACCACTCTCCAGTTGACACAATGACCAGGGTCATGTTCAGTAGAGCATATTGAATATTAAACTGTGGACCACTTCATGTTCAGGCTGCCTCCCCTTTTCACTTCCTTTAATAATTTTCTCCCTTCTGACACAACCCATTTGTTCACAATGATGTGGTTTCCTCTTCTGTTGTGTGGGGGAAGTGGGCCTCCCTGCTTAGCTCTGTTGGGACCCACCTGCCTAAAATAGTTTGACCTCTTGGTTTAAATTGACAATTTTGCTGCCAGAGATTGTTGCTTTGGGGGTCTTTGTAAAATAATCCAGGAAAGACGTTGCAATAACGTGTCCTGGGTAAAGGTTAAATTAATAAACTGTTTCTTCCTCTCTGGGTGATGCACCTGTCACAAACCTAGGTGGAATGAGCCAAACAGTCTTTCACTTTCTCTCCTCACAGCACTTGACCACCCTGTTAGCGTCATGTGACATGCAGGTGGTGCTGTCTGTGCTGAACCTCCTGTACGTGTTCAGTAAACGCTCCAACTACATCACCAGACTGGGCTCTGACAAGAGGACCCCTCTGCTGGCACGCCTCCAACATCTGGCTGAGGTACCGTACAGGTGGCAGAATGAGAACATGTTATCAGATATCCTGATGAAGACATGCTTGTTGATGCTTTTTTTCTGCATGTCCATGTTAAACCGTCTAAACTTTGATAATGAGTGACATAGCCGTTTGTTTTTGGCTTTCAGTCTTACAGGTTTTCAACATGCAAGCCACAGCTTATTTTGATGTTAGCACTTGGTGTTGTATTTCAAAACCAACTGGCCAACCGTATAGAGCAGTAGAGTACAAATTATTATCTGTTAATGTATTTGTCTTGATATTTAGCCTAGGTAATGAAGTGATTTGGATAGGTGGTCTGATGTGTGACATTATCCCTGTAGAGTTGGGGAGGGAAGGAGAATGGCTTCGGTCTGGCCGAGTGCTGCAGGGACCTGCCTATGACGGTGAGGCTGAACCTTTATCATTGTCACAATCTGTAAAGGCTTGCTGTCTCCAGACAATCAGCTCATTTGCGTTGTAATGATTACATTTCCCATTATGACTGTCAAATGATACTGATGATGTTCGTTTCCATCACCCCCCACGACTCACCTATCCTCTGTTTGCATCCCTCACCCGTCTTTTTCCCCCTCCTTCCACATCTCTTCTCATCCCCCATCACTGTAATGGTGACCTGAGCAGAAGTACCCTCCCAGTGCCACCACACTGCACTTTGAGTTCTATGCTGAACCTGGCCCTGAGGTCAAAGTGGAGAGGAAGGTAAAGACCGACACATTTCCTTGTACTGTACCAGAAAACAAATGTTAATGTGCGACTAATGCATGTCCCTGGTCTTTAGTAAGTCATGTCTTGTTATGAGTGGCTTTATTGACCATTTGTGAACTTTCTCTCTGCCCGACAGACCAGCAGTAACACATTACACTACATTCACATCGAACAGCTCGACAAGGTAAGGGACAAATGTTGTCTATTTTCTCAGAGCATTTAATGATTTTAACCGAAGACTGAACAAAAGTCAATTGACCTTTTTAATTTGTTTAGGACTTCGCTGCTTTTCTTACATTTATCCTACATTCATATTAAAGAAACCAACCTATCCCCCAGAGGCCAAATTCATAGTTTCCTGATATTCTATGTCTTTCCAGATCTCTGAGAGTCCCAGTGAGATCATGGAGTCACTTACGGTGATGTATAACATCCCTAAAGACAAGCAGACCCTGCTGTTCACACACATCAGACTGGCCCATGGCTTCTCCAACCACAAGAAGAGACTACAGGCCGTGCAGGCCAGGCTCCACGCCATCTCTATACTGGGTAAGAGGGAGGGAGGGAGTGTGTGCTACCTCAATATAGTTCAAAAGAGGTTATAATTGATTGGATTTATGTAGAGTTTTTCTAGACTCTCAGACCGTCAGTCACCGCCAATGACATGGTGGTTTTCTATGTTCAGTCGGTCATCAGTGCTTATGTCTCTGTGATGTTTACCTGTGTGTGCGTATTGACTGTCTGATGCATCAAATCCAATTTCCCCTCCGGGGATCAATGCAGTCAATTCATTTAATCCATTACATGTCGATCAGTCTTTGAAATGAGTTTGCGTGGTAGCCAATTGTATTGTGGGGTTCTTTCCCTCCACAGTGTACTCCAATGCACTCCAGGAGTCGGCCAACAGTATTCTCTACAACGGCTTGATAGAGGAGCTGGTGGACGTGCTACAGATTACAGACAAACAGCTTGTGGTAAGAAATTACTTTCTTTCTCCTTTCCCCTCTGTCTATCCTGCTGTCCTCAGCCCCTAATGGGTTGGTGGGTCTGTGTCACATACCAATAGTATGTGTGAAATTGGAGCCAATATTGTGACTACAATCATGTCATATTATAGACCAGTATCAGATGTCACTGGATTGTAGTTAATGTAACTAATACAAGACAGTGATCATTACAATATGATTGCAATGTGGTTTGTGGTCAGATTTGACAATACAATCATGATTGTCTTGGCATTGTATATGTCCCTAAAGAGTTTCCACGGTCATGGACAATCCTGGAAATAATGATATCTTGAAAGTCCAGGAAAACATACCTTTTGGCCTATATGTAATCCTCTATGCAGTTCTATAGTTTCATGAATACCCTGTCCCTTTCCTCAGGACATAAAGGCAGCGTCTTTACGCACCTTAACATCCATAGTGCACCTGGAAAGGACGCCCAAGCTGTCCAACATCATCGACTGCACCGGCACAGCCTCCTACCACGGCTTCCTGCCTGTGCTGGTGCGCAATTGCATACAGGCCATGATCGGTGAGTGGTCTATCGATTTGAACTTGAACTGGTTTTGATGCCTGTCCAATGAGAACACAAGCCTTTACATTTTAGCCATTTATCAGACACTCTTATCCAGAGCCACTTAGTTAGATAGGTGCAAACAATGGAGTAACACAACTTCAGAGTTGGTGTTATGGTCAGATATGATTGTTGTACTAAGCTCTGAAAAGAAACTCTTAAGAACTTTTCTTCAAGACAAGATGGGTATTTTGGTCTCCCGTCACTATGCCTGTCTGTGTGACTGAGTAGAATCCAGTGGAGGCTGATGGACCCAGCTCTAGGAAACAAGGCTGCCTAAACAAATGGGCAACTGCACCGAAAGTACCTACAACAAAAATAATTGATTGAAGTGACCGTTGAACAGAGGTCAATATCCCTGACTGTGCCTCTAACCTGCGGTGGGTGTTTGTCTCCTCAGACCCTCTAATGGAGCCGTACCCGCACCAGTTTGCCACTGCTTTGTTCTCCTTCCTCTACCACCTGGCCAGCTACGACGCTGGGGGGGAGGCCCTGGTCTCCTGTGGGATGATGGAAGCCCTGCTCAAGGTAAAGAAACACACTGTCACCTCTGACCTGGCGTCTACTCACCCTTTTTTATTCTGCTGAGCTGGCCTGGTTTCACTATGTACGTATGCTGCGCAGGTGTCTGACAATTTGAAGATCTGTTGATCGCCCACAGAGTCTGTGTATGTCCAGTACAGCATACTCACTTGCTCTGCATAAAGGCTGAACAGACCTAAATATATCCTTCCTGCTTATGGTCCCCATAGGTACGCCAATTAAGCCCCCTTCTGCACTAAACGGCTCCATGTAGAGGAGCTTAATTGTTTTCTAAGACAAGAATAGGCTTGGTCTGTGAGTCTGGTCCATAGTGTTTGTATGTGCACAGTCTCAACTCCCTCTCCCCTCCTTTACTCCCTTCCTCTGTAGGTGATCAAGTTCCTGGGGGACGAGCAGGACCAGATCACGTTTGTCACGCGTGCAGTTCGAGTGGTGGACCTCATCACCAACCTGGACATGGCAGCCTTCCAGTCACATACCGGCCTTACCATCTTCATCAGCAGGCTGGAGGTAGGGTCCTTTACACACACACATACCCCTAACACACCTACCATTCTAGATGCAGGGCAGGCTCCTCTGCCTATCTCTGTTGCCCCAAGCCAAAACGCTTTTATTAGTTTTAATTGACATGTTGGTGCCAGAGGGCTTGGAAGTTGCTTTTGGGGGCCTTTGTGACCCACCTTGGAAATAATAAATGTGTTGCATAAATAACCTGAGTGGGTGACGACGCACCTCACTGCCTGGGACCTGACGCAGCACTCTAGGGGCTCTGTACTCTTCTCAGAGTCTCTGCTGGAACAACCATGTGCCAAAGTCCTGTACTCTTTCCCTCTTTCTCGCTCCCTCATTGTTCTTTCTTTTCCTCCCTCCCTCCCCCTCTTTCACTCTCTCTGTCTCTCTGTGCAGCATGAGGTGGACCTGTCTAGAAAAGAGTGTCCTTTTGTCATCAAGCCAAAGATCCAGAGACCCAACTCTACCGTGGAATCTGAGGACATGGACACGGACGTGGATGGCCAGTCAGAAAGCTGTAGGCTCCTTTCTATTTTCTATTGTCAATCAGCGGTTCCATACATTGGGCTATAGGCCTACATTTAGTTGAAGAGACCATATGAATTGATCAACATGGTTATAAGGTGTTAGTCTAAAAATGATACCATGTTTTGGTCAGTCAATATAGATCCATTTGATTGACTTTTGTTGAGGGTTAAACGGTATGTGGAGGTACTGTCCAGTAATTGTTCTATAATAGTTAGCTAGCTATGTGTTGTGTTACGGTCATTACCAACAAACTAATCAATTCCCAAAACTAGAATGTAAGAAGTTAAATGGCCTCCATTTTCCCATGTTTTCCTTGCCTTTTGTTATGGGTGATAATATAGATCTAGTGTTGGCTGTTGTGGTATGGCTATTGTGTTGTAGTGGTATGGCTGTGGTCTTATGGCGTTGTGGTGGTGTTATACTTGAGATTGCGTCCAAGATGTCCGACTGTTGTTTTCAAGGTAATCTACTCAGGTTCGCGGAAAGCAGATTCATGGACTCTATCGTGCTTAAATCTGGTTTATATGGACCAACATGACATGCGCACAGGGAGCAGTGATGACGTCATCCGAAAACATGGCAGACACTGGATGAATATAAACTCAGCAAAAAAAGAAACGTCCCTTTTTCAGGACCCTGTCTTTCAAAGATAATTTGTAAAAATCCAAAACTTCACAGATCTTCATTGTAAAGGGTTTAAACACTGTTTCCCATGCTTGTTCAATGAACCGTAAACAATTAATGAACATGCACCTGTGGAACAGTCGTTAAGACACTAACAGCTTACAGACGGTAGGCAATTAAGGTCACAGTTATGAAAACTTAGGACACTAAAGAGGCCTTTCTACTGACTATGAAAAACACCAAAAGAAAGATGCCCAGGGTCCCTGCTCATCTGTGTGAACGTGCCTTAGGCATGCTGCAAGGAGGCATGAGGACTGCAGATGTGGCCAGGGCAATAAATTGCAATGTCCGTACTGTGAGACGCCTAAGACGGCGCTACGGGGAGATAGGACGGACAGCTGATCGTCCTCGCAGTGGCAGGCCACGTGTAACAACACCTGCACAGGATCGGTACATCCGAACATCACACCTGCGGGACAGGTACAGGATGGCAACAACAACTGCCTGAGTTACACCAGGAACGCACAATCCCTCCATCATTGCTCAGACTGTCCGCAATAGGCTGAGAGAGGCTGGACTGAGGGCTTGTAGGCCTGTTGTAAGGCAGGTCCTCACCAGACATCACCGGCAACAACGTCGCCTATGAGCACAAACCCACTGTCGCTGGACCAGACAGGACTGGCAAAAAGTGCTTTTCACTGACGAGTCACGGTTTTGTCTCACCAGGGGTGATGGTCGATATTCGAGTTTATCGTCGAAGGAATGAGCGTTACACCGAGTCCTGTACTCTGGAGCAGGATCGATTTGGAGGTGGAGGGTCCGTCATGGTCTGGGGCGGTGTCACAGCATCATCGGACTGAGCTTGTTGTCATTGCAGGCAATCTCAACGCTGTGCGTTACAGGGAAGACATCTTCCTCCCTCATGTGGTACCCTTCCTGCAGGCTCATCCTGACATGATCCTCCAGCATGACAATGCCACCAGCCATACTGCTCGTTCTGTGCGTGATTTCCTGCAAGACAGGAATGTCAGTGTTCTGCCATGGACCGCGAAGAGCCCAGATCTCAATCCCATTGAGCATGTCTGGGACCTGTTAGATCGGAGGGTGAGGGCTAGGGCCATTCCCCCCAGAAATGTCCGGGAACTTGCAGGTGCCTTGGTGGAAGAGTGGGGTAACATCTCACAACAAGAACTGGCAAATCTGGTGCAGTCCATGAGGAGGAGATGCACTGCAGTACTTAATGCAGCGGATGGCCGCAGCGGATACTGACTGTTACTCTTGATTTTGACCCCCCCTTTGTTCAGGGACACATTCAATTTCTGTTAGTCACATGTCTGTGGAACTTGTTCAGTTTATGTCTGTTGTTGAATCTTGTTATGTTCATAGAAATATTTACACGTGCCGTTTGCAGAAAATAAACGCAGTTGACAGTGAGGACGTTTCTTTTTTTGTTTATAATTTATAATGTTAACATCTTCGGCTGTCAGTGCTGAATAATTTAAAAAAATCGGCCTCAGTGACAATTATTGGAGTCATTTAATGGATGTTTTGTGCACAAAGGTGATGACTAATGTGTCTTTTTAGTAATTTTTCTCTGACTTCTCTGTGGCCATCTATGGAAATGGTCTTTCTGGGCCGTGCGTCAGTTAAATATAAGGATGTAGATTTGACCAGTCATGCTTATCGGTCTATAAGTTCATTTGCATAATTTTGTGGAATTATGGTCATGCATGTTGTCACGCCCACAGCATACATGAATATCCTATCACCTATCAGACAGAGACAGAGTAAAAAGTGCTTTTGTAAGCCCAGTCATTGCGCAACCTATAACAATTCTAAATGCAATTGCCTTTGATGGCCACGATTGGAAAAGGAAAAATATTTCTCAATCTCAACTCGTAATTAAAGTGCGCCGCCCATTTGCCATTCGAGTACATAGGCTACAGTCAACGGTAGGCAGGCTATCAGCGCATCACCCACCACTTTGCAATGTGAGCTTGAGGCAGGAATTATCTGAAAGCTTTACTTCAAATAATGACACAGGTCAACCAGCATTTCTCTCCTGTTCTGTTGGTTATCATATCAACTTTCTTTCGCTGTCCAGAAGCCAAGGGCACAATCCTAGTCATGTTAGCAACCAATCCTATTCATGTTAGCAACCAATCCAAGTCCACCTCTGTCACATCTGCTCGCATTAGGTTTTGAAAAAAAGTTGTTTGATTGACTTAGCTGCTTCATTACCGAAGTTACGTGTTCAATTATAGGCTATAGCATTTTGACTGGGTTATTTTGACTGTAAGACGATTGGCTTGCTATCGTTACATGTTTTCAATAAGCTCTTGAAGAAAAATGTCCGGTCTTTCTATGCATAGTATCATCGAGGGAGAGGCGAACTGAGAGCTTTCACTCTCACCAAAATCTGTCCAAAACAAGCCCAATGTGTTTCTATGTCGCCTGCCTTCCAGCCTTGGGATGACTACCATTGCTAGGGCGGGGAGAAATAAGAATCTCATTATATACAGATCTCTGATAGTATTTTCTGTTGGTCACATCATTTTACTGTTTATGCATTTTTTTTTTTACAGTTTGTTAACTGGTTAATGAGGGTCAGTTGGTTGACAGCAAAATTGACTGCAATGTACATCCCTATGCAGTACCGAGGCAAAATTGTAGAAGCAGTTGAAACCATGCTTCTAGACTGGAACCCTGACCCCTCGGGTGTTATGGCTGTTTTGTGGTGGCTGTTGGCTGTTTTGTGGTGGGTGTTTGCTGTGTCTTGGTGACTGTTGGCTGTGTTGTGGAGGTGGTGTGGATGTTGGCTGTGTCTTGGTGAGTGTTGGCTGTGGTGTGGATGTTGGCTGTGCCTTGGTGACTGTTGGCTGTGGTGTGGATGTTGGCTGTGTCTTGGTGGCTGTTGGCTGTGTTGTGGCAGCGGCGGGGTGGTGGTGGTGTGGCTGTTGGCTGTGTTGTTGTGGTTGCTAAAACTGTCCTCTTAACAGTGTCAGAAGAGAGGATGGAGAGCAGCCCTGGTCCCTCAACGTCCTCTGGCTCCAGACCTGAGACAGACCACCGAGCGCAGAGCAGCACTGCCAGCACGCCCCGCACAGGTACACACTCACATAGCAACGCACATAAACAAACATTCTCAGCTTTGACTATCACACGCTCAGTCAAACACACACACACGGGCGCTCACACTCCTATGTGTTCCATCTCCCATGTGTCATCTCCCTCCAGGCCTGCAGTGTATTCCCCAGAGAGCAGCTCTGCTGAAGTCAATGCTAAACTTCTTGAAGAAAGCCATCCAGGACCCTGCCTTCTCTGATGGCATCCGTCACGGTGAGTAAGCTATGATAACCACACTCTAAAAAGCATGATCAATGGAGATACGCTAGACTTAAGCTATCTGAGGGGAACTGGTCCTATATGATCAGATGGGTTAAGGTTGTAATGCTTATAATAGGTACTGGGGCTTCAACAAAACACGATGGAAAAGTGTTGAATGAATTCCCCCTGGACGTAGCCTGACTAACCTCTTGGTCTCTGTATGGCCTCTCTTCTCCAGTCATGGACGGGTCTTTGCCTACCTCACTCAAGCACATCATCAGTAATGCAGAGTACTATGGACCTTCTCTTTTCCTACTGGGTGAGTACTCGAGTCACACAACATGCTTCAGAGGAATCTACCATGACATGCATTATAATGTGTAGTATGTTTACTAATATCACTTGATCATTGAGAAAGTTCTGCGAAATCCATGAAAGCATACATTATGCCATGTTTGTAAGAGTCAGTTTTTTTCCCTCTGACTTTAAACATATTTCTCTCGTTTCCCTCCCCCTTCCACAGCGACGGAGGTGGTGACAGTGTTTGTGTTCCAGGAGCCGTCTCTGCTCTCCTCCCTGCAGGATAACGGCTTGACTGATGTCATGCTGCATGCCCTGCTAATCAAAGACGTGAGTCCCACAGCACTCCATCCCCTCTCGGCTCACCCTGCATTCAGACCACTCCATAGTTGTCAATGCAGGTTGGCTTTGATAAGTGCGAGGGAAAGTTTATCGTTGGTGTCTGAATGCGGGGTCACTCTTTCTCTCTCTTTCTTCTAAATCTTTTCTCTACCTCTTCAGTCGTTCTGCGGAACCCCCCCTCATTTCTCTCTCTGCTCACCCTCTCATCTCCCTCTTGTCCTCTCCTGCACATTTGACATGTTTAAATGTCCCGTTTTCTTTTTCAGCAGGGTCATACATTAACACCGGTGTAGCCAGTGGATGTAGAGCCTACTCTGCCTAGTCTTCATCTTGCCCTCCATCTCCTCTCTGTCACACAGCATTGCATTAAACAGTCATTCTCCCTCCTTGGTTTCACCGCTTCCTTTCCTCCCTCACTCTTTCCTTCTGTTTTCCCCCTGCTCCTGATTGCCTTTACGTTTTGGTTCCCTATGCCCTACTCTCACCCTCTCTTCCCCCTACCCTCACCCTCTCTTCCCCCTAACCTCCGTACCCTTCGTACCCTCACCCTCTCTTCCCCTACCCTCTCTTCCCCTCACCCTCTCTTCCCCGTACCCTTCGTAACCTCCCTTCCCCCTACCCTTCGTACCCACCCTACCCTCCTTTCCTCCCTTCCCAGTCCCCTTCCTCCCAGTTGTTCCCTACCCTCGCCACTCTGTCTCTCACTCGCTCTCTCTCTTCCTCCCCTTTTTCTCTCTTTCTCCCTTTTCTCTCTCTCACAGTCTCTCTCTCTGCAGGTCCCGGCCACCCGGGAGGTGCTTGGTTCTCTCCCTAACGTGTTCAGTGCCTTGTGCCTGAATGCGCGAGGCCTGCACTCCTTCGTCCAATGCCAGCCCTTTGAACGCCTCTTCAAGGTGCTGTTGTCACCTGACTACCTGCCTGCCATGAGACGACGCCGCAGCTCTGACCCTCTGGGTGAGTTGGGGACGTGTGTTTTTGCAATCTAGTATGGCGAGAGAGACTTTTGAGAGAGGTGTGTGAACTTAAAGGAAGCTAGTATATTGGGACACAATTCACTCTGTTGAAAAATAGGTGTTTGTTGTAGGAATGTATAATGTTGGTTTGTAATTTGAAATACCTGCTACACTAGAAGTTAATGGTTACATGTATGAGGAATGTATATTGTAATGGAGGTTGGATAAGAGCCAGGGGCTTGTAGAGTTACTAATTAAGGGAAAAAGACAATAATATAGTTGTGGTCACAGGTAAGTGTGAATTAGTGAGGAATGGGTGCTGTGATCAGGTCACGTGAAGGGAGAAGGAAACGTTTATTACCCACATCACTTAACTTCCTGCCTAGCAACAAAGATGTAGTGTTTAGAGAAAGGAGGAGACTGCCTAAAGGGGGGTATAAATACTGGTGCTGATGGGAACATGTCTTTGTCTTTTCAGCTGCTTGACTCAGTGGGTGAATTAACTCGGTTTGAGCTTTAACTAGTTGTCCGTTAATTTTTACTCTGTTTATTTAGACCTAACAATACTGAACAAAAATATATATGAAACCATTTCAAAGATTTTACTGAGTTACAGTTCATATGAGGAAATCAGTCAATTGCACGCTTCCTCCCAACTTGAGACATCTGTGACATTGTGTTGTGTGACAAAACTGCATATTTTAGTGGCGTTTTATTGTCCCCCGCACAAGGTGCACCTGTGTAATGATCGTGCTGTCTAATCAGCTTCTTGATATTCCACACCGGTCAGGTGGATGGATTATCTTGGCAAAGGAGAAATAATCACTAACAGGGATGTAAACAAAATTGTGCACAACATTTGAGAGAAACAAGCTTTTTGTGCGCATGGAACATTTCTGGGATCTTTTATTTCAGTTCATGAAACATGGGACCAACACTTTTTTTTATTTTTTTGTTCAGTGTAGTATGGTGACACTATACACTGTTGATGCAGATGTCTGTATGTAATCATGCTGGTTTGTGTGTGTACAGGAGATACAGCATCCAACCTGGGCAGTGCTGTGGATGAACTGATGAGACACCAACCCACTCTGAAGACTGACGCCACTACTGCCATCATCAAGGTGGGTTTACAATGACATGTACAGGAGGCCTGGAAAAAGTGAAATGATCAGCACCATTGAGCAGGGATGGGAGTGAGTACTCCAGTACAGGTTGGTATTTGATTACTAATAATCAAATACAAGGACTCAATTTACAAATATAACTATTTTAGCAGGTTAAATGTATAAGCACAGGCACAATTTCCAACTGTAAGATGTTTATTGTTTGGAGTATGTCAAATGCAGTGACAATGTTAAAGTTGTGTATCAGAACCACCAGTCACTGGAACAACCTTTAGCATACTGCAAACTCTTTTGGCCTTCAAACCCGTTTCACGGTAACATGTGAGTACTCAAAATGATTTTAGTGAGTGCTCAGACACTCATTCAAATGCCCATCCCTATCTCATTGTTCATGTCTGGACTTGTAGTTTTAACTCTGCGTGTGACTTGACCAGGAAAAATTGAGGTCTTGTTGTAGCTTTTAACTAGGGCACAGAGTTCAACTGGTTCAGGTCATGTGTTAGGACCCTAATCATATAGATTAACCTTGTAAACTGCATAGTGAATTAGCACAACGTGATTGTTTCTGTAACCTGGGCCATGTGATCTGAACAGGAACAACTTAATGTTTATCCCTGGAGGGGTTTTTACGTTATGGTAATTTAACACACACTTGGCTTCTCTTCACAACAAATACCCTTGCCTTGTTTTCACCAGCACTCGAACTTGTCTTATCTTGCCAGCACCGACTTTGCTGATAGCTACTTTATTGAGGAAAAATGTACTTACTGTGATATGTGGTTGTCCCACCTAGCTATCTTAAGATGAATGCACTAACTGTAAGTCGCTCTGTATAAGAACGTCTGCTAAATAACTAAAAGGTCAACTGTCCTCTCCCAGTTACTGGAGGAGATATGTAACCTGGGCCGAGCCCCGGAGTACATCTGTCAGAAGCCCTCTATCCAGAAGACTGATGGCACCGTCACCGCGCCCCCCGCCCGCTCCTCCCACGCTGCAGAAGAGGCTTCCAGCGAAGATGAGGAGGAAGAGGAGGCGCTCCATACCTTCACCCAGCAGCAGGGGGAACCAGAGAGCAACAGACAGTCAGTGCCAGTTGAACTGTATGACATTCCAAATCAGCGATGTGATTCTTCCTGATCAATTCAGGATTTATTGCTCCTGATATAAAAAAAATTTCTCTATATTTATAAATCATTTATGTATTTACATTTTGTTACATGTTTGATTGGGAGTTGGGATAATAGTGTTTGTCATTTTTCCTGTAGGGTTGTTGGCACTGAAGAGAGGATACCGATTCCTCTGATGGATTACATTCTGAATGTGGTACGTGTGTTGATGCACGTTCTCTGGTTATTTTATGTGATGATACCTGCAATAAGGCACGCTTAAATCAAGTCCCTTTACTCACCAATAATTGTCAATGAAGTGATGACAAGCAAAATCACATTATGACGTTTCTCTTATGTTCAAAATTAATCGGAACATTTGTACAAAATAATGACTTCTGGGAGCGTATAACGGTGTGCAGACTGTACTACTACTATCGTCTAATAACTTTTGGGGAGGTGCTTAGTCAGTCACTAGACAGCTACCACCCTGTTAGTGAACTCTGCACCTTAGAAGCTGCTGCCCTATGTACATAGACATGGAATCACTGGTCACTTTAACCTTTTCACGCGTGAGTTCCAAATATCTAACGGTTGCCCCAGCGTGAGTTGTTTTATGCACGTGATGTTAGAATGCACTCACTGTTCCAAAATGTGATTATTACACAACGGGACAGTTAACACGCGCTGCCTGCCAGACATCTTTTGGCTATGTTTCAACTTATCAATTTCAAATTATTTTTAAACAACAGTTTGAATTGAGGTGTGTTCTGCCGCCTCATTAATTCACATAGAAGTAGCCGAGTTCAGCGTTGCAAACAATTTGTTTGAGACTTTACTGAGTAGAATAAACTTCTGTCTTTGAGGAGAGCCTACCACACTTCACTTATGTTTGCGCAGATCAAGTATGCATATATTTGTGCAGTCTTCCAAGAATTGGAACATTTTCTTGCTCGCTTTGGGGCTCGCTTTCACTTCCTTGTTTTCCTTACAAATAATAACTTTGGATATGTGTGTGTTACTTTGATAGGAAGTTCCTTATTTTCTGTATATCGTGTTTATACTGTAGGTGCGTATGGTATGTATGGAGCATAGTGAATAAAATTGTAAATACATATGTTTTCAAATACTTGTGACAAATAATGCATTCCGATAATTGCATCTATTGTAATGGTGATGCGTGTAAAATAATTTTTTGAAGGTTGTACTGATGATAATGAGCTAAACTATTTGCCAGCTATGTGTGGCGCCATGTTTGTTTTAAATTATACAATGCATTCTGGGTGTCACGTAATCTGTCAGACCGAAGATGTTATAATGAGGTGAAGGAATGGTTCACTCTTCTTTTGGGTGAACTTCCGGAAGTGAATGAAGGGAAGTGGATGATCGTAGATGACACACCCCCTTCAACATGCATACTATAAACAGACCAAACTCATCTGGTCTCCTCTTTGGTTGATGTGAAAAAATAAACTTTCCGGCGCGCACAAACTACCCATCGTCGGATTACTTTCGATTTCTAGAAAGTGTTTTACTCAATTATTTCGATCAATGGTGAGCTCACCCGTGATGTGATTAATTATAACTAGTCATTGCTATTAGCTAATTCATATTGTAGTTTCTGTCAGCCGAGAGTCATATTTGAGTTATTCAAAATAAGTCACTCTTTCCTCAGTTAGCGCGAGGACAAATGTAGCCTACATTTTGGTTGATTGTGTTACGCTGTAGCTACTACGGTTTATTTCTGGATGCAATGTTCAGACATTCACAGATAACACTTTGGACATAACTGTGTTTGTGCAAAATGTTTCTGTGGAAAAAAGGGTTGCGTCAATCAAATGTACGTTCTAAGTAAGCGTTCTCATCAAGTGTTCTAATAACACCGGTTTGATCGTATGCTACAGGGCCACTATACAACGATCACACCCGTTTGTTGGTACGTGTGAAAAGGTTAATAATGTTTACAAACGGTTTTACTCATTTCATATGTGTATATACTATATTCCTACTGTATTCTAGTCAATGCCACTGCGATATTGCTTGTCCTAATATTTCAATATTTCTTAATTCCATTTTACTTTTAGATGTGTGTGTCTTGTTAGATATTACTTCACTTTTGGAGCTAGGAACACAAGGATTTAGCTACACCTGCAATAACATCTGCTAAATATGTGTGTTTGACCAATACAATTCTATTTGATTCCTTACCCCTTAACATTCCCCTTTTGTGTTCCTTCCCAGATGAAGTTTGTGGAGTCGATCCTTAGTAACAACACGACAGACGACCACTGTCAGGAGTTTGTCAACCAGAAGGGTCTCCTGCCCCTGGTCTCCATCCTGGGTCTGCCCAACCTGCCCATCGACTTCCCCACATCAGCTGCTTGCCAGGCTGTAGCCGGGGTCTGCAAGTCCATACTGGTGAGACCTGACACTGGGGATATGGAGTTGGGATGGGAGGTGTGTGGTTATGATGGGAGGCTGTAGCTGGGCTCTGCAACTCCATACTGGTGAGACTAAGAGATGTGGAGATATGATTTCAGTGAATTTGTTAGTGATTGAGCTCAAGCAGAGCTGGAAAATGGACTATAGACTCTTTAGAATATATAATCTGTGGTATTTTGATGGTAGGGTTATATTTCTGAGGTTCTCTGACTGTTGTGACTAAACTCCAGGGAGACCTGTTAAATGTAACAGTTCAGTCTCTCCCTGTGACTGTGCTGTATTGATACTGAAGCGTGTTGTGTCGTCCCGTGGTCCCCAGACGCTGTCCCATGAGCCCAAAGTGCTCCAGGAGGGGCTGTGTCAGCTGGACAGCATCCTGTCGGCCCTCGAGCCGCTCCACCGCCCCATCGAGGTCCCCGGAGGTTCCGTGCTGCTCCGAGAGCTCGCCACCGCCGGTCACGTGACCGACGCAACGCTGTCGGCCCGCGCCACGCCACTTCTGCACGCGCTCACCGCCGCACACGCTTATATCCTGATGTTCGTGCACACCTGCAGGGTAGGGCAGGTAAGATGCCTGGTAAACTAATCAGCAAGGACCTCTCGTTATGTCACTCCACACCTGTAGCCCACAAAGTACAGGCTGTAGATTAGGTTGACGTTTGTATTCAACTCATTGAAAGATGTCAGCAGCATATAATCAACCAACTGTAGAGGTACTGCACCTCACCGCCTCTGTGGATTGTCGTTGTTGGGAAGGAGTTGCTTGACTGTGTGGTTTGGTATGGGTTTGCCCAAGTGTGTTCATTAACCTTCCCCTGTGTGTTGTGCAGAGTGAGATCAGGGCCATCAGTGTGAACCAGTGGGGCTCCCAGCTGGGTCTGAGTGTTCTCAACAAGCTGAGCCAGCTCTACTGCTCTCTGGTCTGGGAGAGCACCGTGCTGCTGTCTCTCTGCACACCCAACAGGTACACTACCTCTGATAAGCCTGTCTGATACGCTCTCTGTCTCTCTCCTCCAGGTTCCAGCTCTCTTTAGCCCTCCATCTTTTGGCCTTGAGGTTCTCTCTCACCCCCCTCCGTCTCTCTCACCCCCCTCCGTCTCTCTCACCCCCCTCCGTCTCTCTCACCCCCCTCCGTCTCTCTCACCCCCCTCCGTCTCTCTCACCCTCCGTCTCTCTCGCCCCCTCCGTCTCTCTCGCCCCCTCCGTCTCTCTCTCCCACTCCGTCTCTCTGTGTGTGGCTGTATCTCTTTCTCAGCATGCATTCAACAGAACACACTAACTCTCTCCTGTTTCTCTCTCCTCTCCTCCCCCAGTCTCCCCCCAGGCTGTGAGTTCGGACAGGCTGACATGCAGAAGCTGGTTCCCAAGGAGGAGAAGCCATCTGGCAGCACCACAGCCACCGCTTCTGCCTCTGGATCCAGGAGAACTGGTAACAGAGACGCCCTTCTACTGAAAAAAAACTAAAGAAGATGTTTCAATTGGTTAAGAATGATCATTCATGAAAGCAATAGGACAATGTTTGGCAGTTTGTTTTTCTTTTTACATTTCTAAAAATAACTGTCAAATTTGGAATGTTGGAGTTTGTTAGGCATCATTTGAGCAATGTGCAAGAAAGGAATGTATAAGCATATTTTAGCCAAACTTTATCTTCCAGCACAGCCACCCCTAGCTCTAACCACTAGCCCGTTCCTCTCTCTCGCTAGCTGAGTCTGAGGCTGTTGCTGTGGACCCCTCTGCCACGTGTCTCCTAGAGGGGATGGGGTTGGACGGGGACACGCTAGCCCCCATGGAGACTGACGAGCCCACCGCCGGCACATCTGACCCCAAGACCAAGTCCAAACTGACCCCCGCCATGGCCACTCGCATCAAGCAGATCAAACCCCTGCTCTCTGGTGAGGACATCAGGAGCTTTGTCTTTTCTTTTTCACACCATTGTCTATTTGTTAGCATACGTTAAGTGTAGATTGGTAGTCCCACCAAATACAGCAATGTACTGTCAGAATCTCTGCATTAGTGAAGAAAGACAGAGGAAACATACAACTCTCAGGTGAAGGTTGAAACACTGTCTGTTGTGACTGCTGATTCTATATTTGTGAGTGCTGGCTGTCTCTTTCATCTTGGTGTGGTAACTCTCCCCTCTCTACTCCAGCGTCGTCTCGTCTGGGCCGGGCTCTGGCCGAGCTCTTTGGTCTTCTGGTGAAGCTGTGTGTGGGTTCTCCAGTCCGACAGCGCCGCTCTCACCACGCCACCAGCACCGGCACAGCCCCCACCCCCGCCGCCCGGGCCACCGCCTCCTCCCTCACCAAGCTGCTCACCAAGGGCCTCAGCTGGCAGCCCCCGCCGTACACCCCTACCCCTCGTTTTAGGTACTCCACTGTTACCCCTACCCCTCGTTTCAGGTACTCTACTGTTACCCCTACACCTCGTTTCAGGTACTCTACTGTTACCCCTACCCCTCGTTTCAGGTACTCTACTGTTACCCCTACACCTCGTTTCAGGTACTCTACTGTTACCCCTACTCCCCTACCCCTCGTTTCAGGTACTCTACTGTTACCCCTAACCCTCGTTTCAGGTTCTCTACTGTTACCCCTACCCCTCTTTTCAGGTACTCTACTGTTACCCCCACCCCTCGTTTCAGGTACTCTACTGTTACCCCTTCACCCTACCCTTCGTTTCAGGTACTCTACTGTCACCCCTACACCCCTACCCCTCGTTTCAGGTACTCTACTGTTACCCCTTCACCCTACCCTTCGTTTCAGGTACTCTACTGTCACCCCTACACCCCTACCCCTCGTTTCAGGTACTCTACTGTTACCCCTTCACCCTACCCTTCGTTTCAGGTACTCTACTGTCACCCCTACACCCCTACCCCTCGTTTCAGGTACTCTACTGTTACCCCTCGTTTCAGGTATTCTACTGTTACCCCTACACTCCTACCCCTTGTTTCAGGTACTCTACTGTTACCCCTACACCTCGTTTCAGGTACTCTACTGTTACCCCTGCACCCCAACCCCTCGTTTCAGGTACTCTACTGTTACCCCTCGTTTCAGGTATTCTACTGTTACCCCTACACCTCGTTTCAGGTACTCTACTGTTACCCCTACACCTTGTTTCAGGTACTCTACTGTTACCCCTACACCTCGTTTCAGGTACTCTACTGTTACCCCTACACCTTGTTTCAGGTACTCTACTGTTACCCCTACACCTCGTTTCAGGTACTCTACTGTTACCCCTACACCTTGTTTCAGGTACTCTACTGTTACCCCTACACCTCGTTTCAGGTACTCTACTGTTACCCCTACACCTCGTTTCAGGTACTCTACTGTTACCCCTACACCTCGTTTCAGGTACTCTACTGTTACCCCTACACCTCGTTTCAGGTACTCTACTGTTACCCCTACACCTCGTTTCAGGTACTCTACTGTTACCCCTACACCTCGTTTCAGGTACTCTACTGTTACGCCTACACCTCGTTTCAGGTACTCTACTGTTACGCCTACACCTCGTTTCAGGTACTCTTTTACCCCTACACCCCCAGCCCTCGTTTCAGGTACTCTGTTACTCACAACGGCTACTTGGGTTGCTTCCGGATTCTCTACCCATCTCACGAAATGTGCACCTACACACCCAGTGGTGGAAACTTCCTTTAACTAATGCTTACACTAATTCAATACATACTTCTGGAGGAGGGAAGAGACCTCCCCCAAGGCTGTTCTGTAGATCTGAGAGGATTGGAGTTATCAGATGTGTGTTCTCATGGCCGTGATGTCTCTGCTCTCTCTTCCCCTACAGGCTGACGTTCTTCATCTGCTCGGTGGGCTTCACGTCCCCCATGCTGTTCGACGAGAGGAAGTACCCCTACCACCTCATGCTGCAGAAGTTCTTCTGCTCCGGAGGACACAACGCACTCTTTGAGTGAGTAGAGCACCCTCCGTTAATAGACCTGTAGCTACAACCAGGCTCATTACTGTTGCTGCTCAGCTCACATCATTAATACCTGACTGAATATGTATTTGGCACTACCTTATTGCCAGGATAATTAATAGAATCATTGTAAGTAGGGCATTGAGTTTTCCCTGACCAGGAAACATTTGGGGACGTAATTGTGAGGGTACCCAACAAGAGCTTATGTTTCTCTGTCCATCGGCTCTGACACATCTCTCGTTTCCCCTCTCCCCAGGACATTTAACTGGGCCCTGTCTATGGGTGGTAAGGTGCCTGTCTCTGAGGGTCTGGAGCATGCAGAGCTGCCAGACGGGACAGGGGAGTTCTTGGATGCCTGGCTGATGCTGGTGGAGAAGATGGTGAACCCCAGTACTGTGCTGGACTCACCCCACAGCCTGCCTGTCAAGGTTCCCGGGGTCACCCCCACCACCCCCCAGTTCAGCGCCCTGCGATTCCTCATAGTCACTCAGAAGGTAGGGGGATTGTTTAGTGGTGTGTGTGGTTTTTCCTGGATGTGTTTAACTATTCTTGTGGGGAACAGAAGTCCCCACAAGAATAGTAAACAAACGGAAATTTGACCTACGTGACATTTTGTTAGTCCTCATGAGGTCAAATGCTATTTCTAGGGGATTTAGGGATAAGGTTAAAATTAGTGTTGGGGTTAGAATTAGGTTAAGGGTTAAGTTTAGGTTTTTGGGTTAAGGTAAGAGTACTGGTTAGGGTCAGGGAAAATAGGATGTTGAATGGGACTGAATTGTGTGTCCCCACAAGGCTAGTTAAATAAGACTGTGTGTGTGTTACATGAAAAAGTAAAACATTTTTGAGATGTATTTTTCAAAGAAGACAAACACATATTGCTCCCTCTAATCTTGAGCCACTCTCTCTGCCTCCCATTTAGGCAGCGTTCAGCTGCATCTGCAGCCTGTGGAACAGAAAGCCCCTTAAAGTGTACGGGGGCCGCATGGCTGAGTCCATGTTAGCGATACTGTGCCACATCCTGAGAGGAGAACCTGTCATCCAGGTGTGTTCTTTTATATAAGGTGCAGTGGCACACCAGAAGAGAGAAACTAGTGGGGGGAATTATTTGTAATGTACACATTTTCTTTGTCAAATAATCTTTTGAGGGATGGTTGCTAGTGGCATGTAATGAAATTTTGTTCATTCCTCCCAGGAGCGCCTGGCCAAGGAGAGGGAGGGCACGGCCCGTCCAGAGGAGGAGGGAGGTCTTGGGGCCTCTACGCTGCCTGTAGGCCCCAGCTCTGGAGGTGAGAGGAAATGGTTTATTTTCAACTACATTACATGGTAATGAATTATTTGATACAATGTATTTTTATACACATGAAGGATAAATGCACAATAACTATCCAACAGCACATAATGATTTATAACACTTGAATGTAAAATCCAGGTGCAGGTGGATCAGCAGGGGCCCCTGGAGCAGCAGTAAATGCAGGAGAGGGCCCTGCCGGGTCAGTTCCAGGACCAGCCATTGGAAGCAGTACAGCACCACCTGCACCAGGGGGTGCAGCAGAGGACTCCACTAACACTACTCCCAGGAGAGAGCCACCAGTTAACCAGGCTCAGCTACAGCAGGTGAGGAGGGTGTGGCTGTCGGTCCGGTCCGTGTGTGTTTTTGGATTCCTTTACCTTTTGTGACCGTTTCTTCATAGAAATGGCAGTTTTTGTCAGACCGTTTTCCTCATAGACAGTTTTTGTCAGACCGTTTTCCTCAGACAGTTTTTGTCAGACCGTTTTCCTCAGACAGTTTTTGGCATTAAACATGCATCATTCGACAGCTTTGATAGATATAACTGCTAGCATTGCTAGATACCGTTGAGAGCGTTGGTTGCACTATTAGCATTCGTTGAAATTGTACTGTTCTGTTGTCAACCTCTTGTCCCCTTGAACCCTCACCCTGGTGTGGCCTGCTCCACTTTGTCTTGTGACAGGCTCAGGGAGGAAGCAGGGAGAGGCAGCCAAATGTCAACCAGCAGCAGCTACAGCAGGTATACAGCTAGCCTGCTCCACACTCAGGCGCGAGCGCACATTTGACTAGAATTGAATCTGATCTCTTGTTTGTAATGGGGTCCCGGCTGAAGGTGGCCAGGAGGAACCAGAGGGAGGGAGGGAGGGAGCAAGAGAGAGTGGGAGGCTGGATGTCCCTTGGTTGGTGGAGCATTTTTGACACACACAGGAAACTGTTGAGTGTAAAAAAAAACAGAAGCGTTGCAGTTCTTGACACAAACAGGTGCGCCTGCCAGCTACCTACATACCCCGTTCGAAGGCACTTAAATATTTTGTCTTGCCCATTCACCATCTCAATGGAACACATACACAATCCATGTCTCAATTGTCTCAAGACTTAAAAATCCTTATTTAACCTGTCTCCTTTCCTTCATCTACACTGAAGTGGATTTAATAAGTGACATCAATAAGGGATCATAGATTTCACCTGGATTCACCTGGTCAGTCACAGAAAGAGCAGGTGTTCCTAATGTTTTGTATAGTCACTGTGTATAAAGCGTGAGATTGACTCACTGATCACACTGTGCCATAGTCTGCTCCTTTTCTCTCTCTCCCGCTCTCTCTCTCTCACACACACACACACACCAGCAGTTATGACAGTGCTTTATAGATGCCCAGACTAAAACACCAAAGAGTAAGCAATACAGGGGCTAGGGAAAAACTCCCTAGAAGGAAGTCTTCTCTAACCCTGTCCTGTGACCCGTTTCTCCTCTAACCCTGTCCTGTGACCCGTTTCTCCTCTAACCCTGTCCTGTGACCCGTTTCTCCTCTAACCCTGTCCTGTGACCCGTTTCTCCTCTAACCCTGTCCTGTGACCCGTTTCTCCTCTAACCCTGTCCTGTGACCCGTTTCTCCTCTAACCCTGTCCTGTGACCCGTTTCTCCTCTAACCCTGTCCTGTGACCCGTTTCTCCTCTAACCCTGTCCTGTGACCCGTTTCTCCTCTAACCCTGTCCTGTGACCCGTTTCTCCTCTAACCCTGTCCTGTGACCCGTTTCTCCTCTAACCCTGTCCTGTGACCCGTTTCTCCTCTAACCCTGTCCTGTGCTCCGTTTCTCCTCTAACCCTGTCCTGTGCTCCGTTTCTCCTCTAACCCTGTCCTGTGCTCCGTTTCTCCTCTAACCCTGTCCTGTGCTCCGTTTCTCCTCTAACCCTGTCCTGTGCTCCGTTTCTCCTCTAACCCTGTCCTGTGCTCCGTTTCTCCTCTAACCCTGTCCTGTGCTCCGTTTCTCCTCTAACCCTGTCCTGTGCTCCGTTTCTCCTCTAACCCTGTCCTGTGCTCCGTTTCTCCTCTAACCCTGTCCAGTGCTCCGTTTCTCCTCTAACCCTGTCCTGTGCTCCGTTTCTCCTCTAACCCTGTCCTGTGACCCGTTTCTCCTCTAACCCTCTCCTCTAACCCTGTCCTGTGCTCCGTTTCTCCTCTAACCCTCTCCTCTAACCCTGTCCTGTGCTCCGTTTCTCCTCTAACCCTGTCCTGTGCTCCGTTTCTCCTCTAACCCTGTCCTGTCCTCCGTTTCTCCTCTAACCCTGTCCTGTGACCCGTTTCTCCTCTAACCCTCTCCTCTAACCCTGTCCTGTGCTCGGTTTCTCCTCTAACCCTGTCCTGTGACCCGTTTCTCCTCTAACCCTGTCCTGTGCTCGGTTTCTCCTCTAACCCTGTCCTGTGACCCGTTTCTCCTCTAACCCTGTCCTGTGCTCGGTTTCTCCTCTAACCCTGTCCTGTGACCCGTTTCTCCTCTAACCCTGTCCTGTGCTCCGTTTCTCCTCTAACCCTCTCCTCTAACCCTGTCCTGTGCTCCGTTTCTCCTCTAACCCTGTCCTGTCCTCCGTTTCTCCTCTAACCCTGTCCTGTGCTCCGTTTCTCCTCTAACCCTGTCCTGTGCTCCGTTTCTCCTCTAACCCTGTCCTGTGCTCCGTTTCTCCTCTAACCCTGTCCTGTGCTCCGTTTCTCCTCTAACCCTGTCCTGTGCTCCGTTTCTCCTCTAACCCTGTCCTGTGCTCCGTTTCTCCTCTAACCCTGTCCTGTGCTCCGTTTCTCCTCTAACCCTGTCCTGTGCTCCGTTTCTCCTCTAACCCTGTCCTGTGCTCCGTTTCTCCTCTAACCCTCTCCTCTAACCCTGTCCTGCGCTCCGTTTCTCCTCTAACCCTGTCCTGCGCTCCGTTTCTCCTCTAACCCTGTCCTGCGCTCCGTTTCTCCTCTAACCCTGTCCTGCGCTCCGTTTCTCCTCTAACCCTGTCCTGTGCTCCGTTTCTCCTCTAACCCTGTCCTGTGCTCCGTTTCTCCTCTAACCCTGTCCTGTGCTCCGTTTCTCCTCTAACCCTCTCCTCTAACCCTGTCCTGTGCTCCGTTTCTCCTCTAACCCTGTCCTGTGCTCCGTTTCTCCTCTAACCCTGTCCTGTGCTCCGTTTCTCCTCTAACCCTGTCCTGTGCTCCGTTTCTCCTCTAACCCTGTCCTGTGACCCGTTTCTCCTCTAACCCTGTCCTGTGCTCGGTTTCTCTGTCTGTTGTTTTTAACCGTTGTTCTCTCCTCTATCTAGCTGATGGACATGGGTTTCTCCAGAGAGCATGCCATGGAGGCCCTGGTGAACACCAGCACCATGGAGCAGGCCACAGAGTACCTGCTCACACACCCTCCTCCTCTACTCAGCGGAGCCGTCAGGGTACGACCACACCTCATATTATTACGTGGGAACGCACGCGTAAATACAGAACATGCAAATACAGAACATGCAAATACAGAACATGCATACTCAGCCACAGTCCATTGACACACTATATACTCATATTACACGCACGCACAGGAACACACACACACGTCTCCTCCCGTAATGTGTGTTAAGTGTACTCTGTTGGTCTGTCTGTAGGACATGACCATGTCAGAGGAGGACCAGATGATGAGAGCCATCGCCATGTCTCTGGGACAAGAGGTCAGCATGGAACAGCGCTCTGATTCGCCCGAGGTGCGCTGCCACACACACACTAAGACACGCCCCCACTCAGGCGTACGGATGGAACATATTGCTGAATGAATGGACAACGGCTCATGAATGAATAACCAGGGCCCCCTAGGGCCTAGCTGTGGAGTCTACAATACACCCTAGGCACTTGTGTAGATTTGGAAATATTGTATAGGTTTGTAGCCTAGCGGTTAAGAGCATTGGGCCAGTAACTGAAAGGTTGCTCGTACTAATCCCTGAGCAGACTAGGTGAAAAATCTGTTAATGTGCCCTTAAGCAAGGCACTTAACCCTAGTCGCGCTGGATAAGAGTCTGCTAAATGTCTGAAATGTAAACGGATATAGTGTTTTCCACAAGCACATGGAGTAGCCAGCCAAATCGAGAAAGTAGCCAGCCAACCTCCTCTGGTTAAGACATTATTCCCAACAAGCTGTATTTTTCCTAGATTAGATTTTCAACCAGCAAATATCAGGAAATAAGAACTTTTTTTCCCCCACACTTTTATATGGTTAGTTTCATCAGCTGTTGTAGAACATGATATAAATCACAAGGGGACAATATTTAGACTATACTGGGCCTAAAGAATCCTGTAAGAGTCTGCTGACTTCCACAGGCTTCAAGCTTCCTTTTTAAGACTTTTTCTCGGCTATCTGCAATACAGGTATGATAGACGAATGTAGCAGGTGTTTAACATGTGCTTTGCTACACAGAAAACAACAGCAGTTAACTAGTCCATTGTCAACACTCTGAAGTCGGTAGACCTATGTCAATAAGTATTAATAGGTTTAAAACAACTAGCCTACCTATTGTTCCTGCAGTGAGGCGGATTCACCATATTTTATAAACTAGTCAAGCTTGCCGTCCCTAAATCAAAGCACAGTAAATAGCATATGCACCACCACTCCTTGGCTGCATATGAAACACACCTGGGTCCAAAATTAATTTATTTTCTCACTGGGCAAAAATCTACTGGCCTATCACAATTTCTACATGGTGTAGTTGTTAAATGGGTTGGGGTCATGGAGGGCCTATAGGTTGTCATGCTTTCTCTATTTAGGCCTATTCAGCTATTAATAGGCTACATTTGGTTATTATATGTGTTAAAAAGCTGTGTAATATAATTCAAATAAGTCATGACTCCATTCTTTAGAACCGCAGTGTATTAATTGCATTCATTTGTGTTTGTAAATTATGTATTTTTGAGAAGATTTGAAAATAGGATGCTGCCCCCTTTTAAGACAAATATTCCAAAAGAAAGATCAACATGACCACAGTAGGCTAGCCAAGACCAATGCTACATGTCTTTTTTGCAGACTATCAACAGTAGCCGGCCTATTGCTAGTATGTGCACAATCACTTAAAGTAAATAAGCTCAGTGAGTAGATGGATGGGCACTTCTTTTTACTCTGGACAGCTTGTGTGCTGTGTGACAGCATCAACCTATGTACTGCTCGAAGTTATGATTGGCAGGAGAGTGGTGGTGCTTGAATGAACGGCCTATCCTATTGGTCAAATACAAATAGCGTGACATTTACGTGTGTGGTCTTCAATGGTAGACTGACAGAGCAGGCAAATGTTGAACTGGATTGAAAAAAATGTGCTGAAAAGTTACTGGCCACCAAATGTTTTTACTGCCAGCAGGCCAACGTTAAAGTCAGACTATGCATGCAAAAGGAAAATCAATGTGCCAAAAAACAATTTGGCGAAGTGGATTTCGACATGCAAATTCACACTCTCTCTGTGTAAAGAAATTTGACTGCAACCGCAGCGCACCCAACACACACACACCCAGGTACAGAGAGGCAGGACAGACAGTCACACCAGCAGTGTGTCCCTGTCATCTCTCACCTAGATTGACAGGCTCCTGTCCTATCAATTGATGACTAGAAGATGCATGTTGTTCATTCTAGCAGGAGAGGGCTTGGCACTCTTTTTTTTCTCTCGTCTGACTAGCGATTTGAAAAGTAGTTCATTTTAAGTGGAGAAAGTACCCGGCTGAAAATGACTATAATTATCTGTATTGCCGGCGCTAGTGGAAAACACTGGGTGTAGAATTCTATTTATTGTTGCAGCTTTTCATTTCATAGACCTGGTGAAATATCAGCTGTATTGCTTTTATCTGATGTATACACAGATTGGTTAGGGGTTGTTTCTGAAACTGGGCTCACACCACTTCACCCCCACACGTGCTCACATTCCCTCCCTATGTCTTTCTCTCAGGAGGCCGCGCGTCATCGCGAGGAGGACGACAGGAGAGCCAGGGAGCGTACGGAGGAGGAGGAGGCTCGCTGCCTGGAGAGGTTCCTGGAGGCCGAGCCCCTGGACAGTACGGAGCTCCACGCCTTCACTGACTCCATGCTGCCCGGCTGCTTCCACCTACTGGACGAGCTGCCAGACACCGTCTATCGCCTCTGTGACTTGCTCATGACCGCCATCAAGAGGAGTGGTCCCGAGTACAGGGACCTCATCCTTCGACAGGTGGTCAACCAGGTATGTGTAATACCAATTGGTCAATGCCTTGGAGAAGTGATGAAGATTGCTAGTGTTGTCACTCTGTTAATGACCTCTGGACAATAAGCTGTAGTATTGTCCTTGTGACCGTCTGCACCAATTATTTGAGTTCTCTGTGTCCTGTATGTCAGGGTTTTCCAATCTCTGTCCTGGGGCTCCCCCTGGGTGCACGTCTTGGTTTTTGCCCTAGCACTACACAGCTGATTCAAATAACCAACTCATCAAGATTTGATTATCAGCTGTGTAGTGCTAGGGCAAAACCCATAACGTGCACTCGGGGGAGCCCCTGGACAGAGATTGGGAAACTCTGCTGTGTGAAATGTCAAGGTGTGATCTATTAAAGTATGTGATCTTTGACATGTGTAGGTGTGGGAGGCAGCAGACGTGCTCATCAAGGCAGCAATACCCCTGACCACCAGTGACACCAAGACTGTGTCCGAGTGGACCAGACAGATGGCTACCCTGCCCCAGGCCTCCAACCTGGCAACACGCATCCTGCTGCTCACACTGCTCTTTGAGGTACGGACACACGCACGCAGACAGAAAAACCTCCTGCTCAAACTACTTTAGTGACAGACACATAGATGAACAGTAATTCCTTCCTCACACACCCCCACCGGCCCTGAATGTTGAGCCATGCTGTCTTCTGTTCCCTGTAGGAGTTGAAGCTGTCATGTGCTAGGGTGGTGGAGAACAGTGGGATCCTCAATGTGCTCATCAAGCTGCTAGAAGTAGTGCAGCCCTGTCTGCAGGCTGCCAAGGAGCAGAAGGACATCCAGACGCCCAAGTGAGTAGCACCCCCCAAAGCTGTGTATTTAGAGTTGGCCCAACTTTTAAAATTGTGAATATTGTTCTAATTCAGTTACAAAGCATTATTTAAATATTTCCCATGTAATATAATGGGAGCTAACATGACTGCCATAAAATGAAAAATTAAGTGTCATACATGTAACTGCATCATAATGCAGAAACAATTGTCCAAGGCTCTAAATACATGGCTCTGCCATCCCCCAGGCTCTGACAGCAAACGGACTAAAGGACCGTTATTGAGATTAGCTAGCTAGCACATGTGCACATCCTGCTACAAATGGCGGCATGAACGATCTTCATTTTTTTAACAAAGCCTTTTCTTATTAGAGCAATACTTATTTTTCGTACTTGGGTGAGGTAAATGTATAAGCATTGCATCTGTCAGACAAAAGGCGATGTACAACACGACTGAACGTTGTCTGTCCGACTGTGTACAGGTGGATCACTCCAGTGCTGCTGATCATTGACTTCTATGAGAAAATGGCTGTTTCATCCAAACGCAGAGCGCAGATGAACAAGGTAAGAGGAATGTCCCCGTGCAACAAAGTTTATCCCACATTATAGGATATGCATGTGATTACCATTGTATTGCCATGTCTGGTCTTTTAGTCAACCTTCTCTCACTACAATTAAAAAAAAAAAATCTCCTTTTCGTCCCCACACTCTCTCCAGTACCTGCAGCCCAATGGTAATAACTGGCGTTGGTTTGACGACCGGTCGGGGCGCTGGTGCAGCTACTCTGCCTCTAACAACGGCACTATAGACTCAGCCTGGAGGGCCGGGGAGAGCAGCGTCCGATTCACCGCAGGACGCAGGAGATACACCGTACAGTTCAACACCATGGTCCAGGTATAGAGAGAGATGTATATTGGGAAAGTATTCAGACCTGTGACTTTTTCCACATTTTGTTAGGTTACAGCCTTATTTTTTTCCCTCATCAATCTGCACACAATACCCCATAATGACGAAGCATAAACAGGTTTTTAGAAATTTTTGCTAATTTATTAAAGATTAAAACAGATTACATTTACATAACGATTCAGACCCTTTACTCAGTACTTTGTTGAAGCACCTTTGGCAGCGATTACAGCCTCGAGTCTTCTTGGGTATGATGCTACAAGCTTGGCACACCTGTATTTGGGGAGTTTCGGGCTCTTGCTGGGCCACTCAAGGACATTCAGAGACTTGTCCCGAAGCCACTCCTGCGTTGTCTTGTTGGAAGGTGAACCTTTGCCCCAGTCTGAGGTCCTGAGCGGTTCGAACAGGTTTTCATCAAGGATCTCTCTGTGCTTTGCTCCGTTCATCTTTGCTTCGATCCTGACTAGTCTCCCAGTCCCTGCTGCTGAAAAACATCCCCACAACATGATTCTGCCACCACCATGCATCACCGTAGGGATGGTGCCAGGTTCCTTCCAGACGTGACACTTGGCATTCAGGCCAAAGCATTCAATAAATCTCTGGTTTCATCAGACCAGAGAATCTTGTTTCTCATGGTCTGAGAATCTTTACGTGCCTTTTGGCAAACTGCTGCCGAGATTGTTGTCTTTCTGGAAGGTTCTCCTATCTCATCATAGGATCTCTAGATCTCTGTGACCATCGGGTTCTTGGTCACCTCACTGTCCATGGCCCTTATCACGCCCCTGCTTAGTTTGGCCAGGCGGCCCGCTCTAGGAAGAGTCTTGGTGGTTCCAAATTTCTTCCATTTAAGAATGATGGAGGGAACTGTGCTCTTGGGGACCTTCAATGCTGCAGACATTTTTTGGTACCCCTCCCTAGAACCGTGCCTCGACACAATCCTGTCTCGGAGCTCTACGTACAACTCCAACCTCATGGTTTTTGCTCTGACATGCACTGTCAACTGTGGGACCTGATATAGACAGGTGTGCTTTTTAAAATCCTTTCCAATCAATTTAATTTACCACAGGTGGACTCCAATCAAGTTGTAGAAACATCTCACGGAGGATCAATAGAAACAGGATGCACCTGAGCTCAATTTCGAGACTCATAGCGAAGGGTCTGAATACTTATGTAGGTATTTCTTTTTTTTATATACATTTGAAAAAATGTCAACTGGTTTTTGCTTTGTCATAATGGGGTATTGTGTGCAAATTGCTAAAGATTTATTTGGTATTTAATCAATTTTAGAATAAGGCTGTAACATAACTCAATGGCCAGTTTATTAGGTACACCCGTCTAGTACTGGGTCGGACCACCCTTTGCCTCCCAGAACAGCCTGACTTGTTCGGGGCATGGATTCTACAAGGATTCCACTGGGATATTGGTCCATGCTAACGCGATGGCATCACGCAGTTGCTGCAGATTGGACAGCGGTACATCACCTCCACCAGCCTGTACCGTTGACACCAGGCAGGATTGTGCCATGGACTCATGCTGCTTACACCAAATCCTGACTCTGCCATCAGCATGACTCAAAAGGAACCGATGCTCGTCAGATCAGGCAATGTTTTTCTAGTCCTCAATTGTCCAGTGTTAGTGATCGTGTGCCCACTGGAGCTGCTTCTTAGCTGATCGGAGTCGAACCCATTGTGGTTGTCTGCACACCACCGTTGTACTGTGCCATTATTTGTGGCCTGCCTGTTAGCTTGCTCGATTCTTGCCATTCTCCTTCAACCTCTCATCAATAAGTTGTTTTTGTCCACAGGACTGCCTCTGACTGGATGTTTTTTGTTTGTGGCACCATTCTTGGGAAACCCTAGACAATGTTGCGCGTGAAAATCCCACAGGGCTGTCGTTTCTGAGATCCTGGATCCGGCGTGCCTGGCACCGACGATCATAGCAGGCGCCAAGTCTTTTAGGTCACTTGTTTTGCCCGTTGTGATGTTCAATCGAACAGTAACTGAATGTCTCTGTCTGCCTGCTTTATATAGCAAGTCACGGCCACGTAGGAGCGCTCCATTCTGGTGAAAGTAGTTGTGTACCTAATAAACTCGCCGGTGAGGAGCCTCTTCTATACAGAGACCACTCAAAGGAACAGAGTCGACAGTGGATTTTTTTTGAGGAATAGGAATACTTTAATAAATCCTGGTGCTCAATGGAGAGTATTCAGTGAAAGTGCTTATCAGTCCAGTTATGGGCATAATTTGGGTCTGGGAAACCATTGACTTGTATATCTTTGTTTTATTCCAGGTGAATGAGGAGACTGGTAACCGTCGTCCGGTGATGCTGACGGTTCAGAGAGTGCCTCGCGTTCCTAAACCTGCCAAAACTGGCAGCATGACGGACTCTGAGAGGGAGGAGGGGGACAAGGGCAAGGCAGAGGAGACGCAGACAGACCCAGGTGATGACTGGATAGGAGCTACTGTTCTAGTATAGCCTCGAACAGATACCTGAGACTGATGAGGGGGACATGGGCAAGCCATAGGATAGAGAGACCCAGATAATGGACCTTCTGCCTTCTACAGTGCCTTCAGAAATTATTCACACCCCTTGACTTTTTCCACATTTTGATGGCCAACACACAATACCCCATAATATCAGTGGAATTATGTTTTTACAAGTTAATGAAAAGCTAAAGTGTCAGGGCACTAAGTATTCAATCCCTTTATGGCCTAAATAAGTTCAGGAGGAAGAATGTGCTAAATTCACATGATGGGTTGCATGGACTCACTCTGAATTTTTTAAACATTATTTTTGAATGATTACCTTATCTCTGTACCCCACACATACAATTATCTGTAAGGTCCTTCAGTCGAGCCATCAATTTCAAACAGATTCAACCACAAAGACCTGGGAGGTTTTCCAATGCCTCGCACAGAAGGGAAACTATTGGTAGATAGGTATCAATAAAAATAAAAAAGCAGACATTTAATATCCCTTTGAGCATGGTGAAGTTATTAATTACATTTTAGATGGGGTCAATACACCCAGTCACTACAAAGATGCAGGTGTCCTTCCTAACTCCGTTGCCGGAGAGGAAGGAAACTGCTCAGGGATTTCACAATAAGGCCAATGGTGATTTTAAAACAGTTAGAGATTAATGGCTGTGAGAAAACTGAGGATGGATCAACAACATTGTTGTTACTCCACAATACCATCCTAAATTAGAGTGAAAAGGGAAGCCTGTACAGAATAAAAATATTCCAATACGTGTTTTTTATTTGTAATTAGGCACTAAACTACCAAAAAAATGTGGCAAAAATGTATTTTATGTTTTGAATACAAATATGTTTGGGGCAAACAGATCACTGAGTACCACTTTAAAAAAAAATATTTTCAAGCACGGTGGTAGCTGCATCATGTTATGGATGTGCTCGTCATCGGCAAGGACTAGGGAGTCTTTTATATTGATAAAAATTAAATGGAATAGTACTGAGCACAGGCAAAATACAAATGTCTGCTTTCCAACAGACACTGAAAGACAAATGTACCTTTTCAGCAGGACAATAACCTAAAGCACAAGGCCAAATATACACTGGAGTTGCTTACTGAGACGACATTGAATGTTCCTGAGTGGCCTAGTTACAGTTTTGACTTAAATCAGTTTGAAAATCTATGGCAAGACTTGAAAATTGCTGTCTAGTAATGATCAACAACCAACTTTACAGAGCTTGAAGAGTTGAAAAAGAATGAGCAAATATTGTACAATCCAGGTTTGCAAAGCTCTTAGACTTACCCAAAAAGACTCATAGCTGTAATTGCTGTCAAAGGTGATTCTAACATGTATTGACTCAAGGTGTTGAATACTTATCTAACAAGATATATTCGTTTAAAAAAATAAATAATGTTATACTTTTTCTTTCTCTTTGACAGAGTATTTTGTGTAGATTGAAAAAAGATTTGAATCCATTTTAATCCAAATTTGTAACAACAAAATGTAGAAAGGGTGTGAATACTTCCTGAAGGCACTGTAGATTTATAGCTTTGGAAGAAATATGGGCAACTCCAGTGTTTATAAGCAAAGTGTGAAGTGGTTACCTTTTATTAGACATTGCTATTGTCACAAAGCACACTTTGTTTAGATGAAAAATGTATAAATGTATGTATACTGTTACTTTAGTTGAATACCATAGTCAAATCCTCCCCTCTCTCTTTCAGACTCTGCACCAGTAGCCGTGGAGATGAGTGCTCCTAAAGATGACAACACTACCCCTCAACTAAAGGAGTCCTTCTCTGGTCCCTCTGCTCCTGCTGCCCCCCCTCCCGCAGCCCCCCTGGACCCCACGTCTGAACGCACCGGGGCAGGAGGAGCCATCGTTGTGCAGGGCCTGACAGAGGACATGACCACGGTGCTCATCAGAGCCTGTGTATCCATGATAAGTGTCCCCGTGGACCCAGACACCCTCCACGCCACACTAAGGTTCCTACTTTTATTTTGTTCTCTTTTAAGTCTTGAATCTTATGTAAATGCAGTGTTTTCCATTAGTGTCGCCTAATCAGCTTGTTGGACACATTTTCAGCTGACTACTTTGTCCACTTCATAATCATATTAGCTAGGCTACTTTTCATTTAAGTTTCTGTCGAGCCCTCTCTCGCTGGAAGGAACGATATGGATCTTCTAGCGATCTATTGATAGGATAGGTGCTGACCTGTTGCACCCTTGACAACCACTGTGATTATTATTATTTGACCCTGCTGGTCATCTATGGACATTTGAACATCTTGGCAATGTTCTGTTATAATCTCCACCCGGCACAGCAAGAAGAGGACTGGCCACCCCTCATAGCCTGGTTCCTCTCTAGGTTTCTTCCTAGGTTCTGGCCTTTCTAGAGAGTTTTTCCTAGCCACCGTGCTTCTACACCTGCATTGCTTGCTGTTTGGGTTTTAGGCTGGGTTTATGTACAGCACTTTGAGATATCAGCTGATGTAAGAAGGGCTTTATAAATAAATTTGATTTGATAGGTGCCTGTCAGTCACAAAGCAAGCGATGACAGAGAAACAATGTGGTTATATGTACATGGTATCACATCTGAACAAGGAAACCGAAGGGTTTCCTTTCCTAGGATGTCTGGACTTGCCGGACAGTGATGCTAAAGTGAGTGAGTCTCGTCAGTCAGTGTAGCCTACGAAATCGTATCGGTGAGAGAGCCGTTCATTTGGTTCCCAATTTGCTACTAGTAGGCCTATGGCATTTTGCCGATTATCTACAGATAAATTATGAAAACATTAGATGAAGATGGTGAATCATCACTGCAGGAAGAATAGGTAGTAGAGAGCCTCATTCTGGTCCAAATATGATAATTAGGCCCCTAATGGAATCCAGGCATTAAAGCGGAATTCAACTATATAAAAAAAAATGTATTGACCTTAGTAGGGAATCAACTAAATGTATACATTTGCCCAAGTTTATCATAAGATATGAACTGAATGCATCCGTTATTTTTATTTCCTGCAACTTTCTGAAGAGGCAACACAAATGCCCCTTGTCTGTGTACGTGGTGTGTGCGTCTACCTCTTTGTGTAGCCATTAGCCATGATGCTCATGAAAAGCCTTCTTATAGTTGGAAAGGCTTTCCCAAAAACCTTCTCAATTAAACGTTAACTACAAAGTAGCCTATGCTTACCTTTCAGAATGATATCGTGATTATTTTTCATCAATCCAGTGGGTATTTGTTTTGCCAACTCTCCCATCACGTTTGCTACAAAAACACAGCTAAACAACAGCCTCTTGCTAGGAGCACACTGGGATTAAAGGGGAACTACACCCAAAAATCAACATTTATACAGATATTTCCCAGACCTCAAAAGTGGTTTCCTGATTTGGTTTAAGCATTGTTGTGGACTTGGAACTAGGCTTGGGCAGTATACCATATACAGGGGTATTTGGAAATTGCCAAAGGATGGTTTTTCAATACTGTCATTATTGTTTATACTTTGTTTGATCTATTTTTATACATTTGGATATTTGTAGCTACTTTTTAAGTAAATACCTGCAGTCAACTTGTGCATTACGTTAGGAGATAAGGAATATCAAGTTAATTTCAATTTTTAATTACTAACCTTACTGGTAGTCCCCAGTCACGTGGCCTTTACAAGCACACAACAATGAGAGACCGGAGCCTTGTTGTGGAGTAGTATGGAATCCAGACCTAAATGTTTGCCAGCTAGATATCTTATAACTTAACTGCCAAAAATGTGCTAAATGCTCTGCAGTTGTGCATTTGATTTGCTAATTTATTAGCTTGTTACCTAAGTGGTTACTCTCTTCCATAATCAAGTTTCGCATGGTAACAGCGGAGAATCCCCTCCTTGATCAAGTGCCTTGCTGTCTAATATTTATTTTGTGCAGCAAGCTGTGAGTAGCGTCTTTGAGCTACTTCTATAACTTTCAGCTGGGATGTCAGTCCTGCAAATAATCTAGGTCAGAGACTGTATAACATGTTAGCAATGCGCTCGTTAGCATTTAGTTAGCATTCTCTATAGGATTTTACATCTATTTGTTAGCATTGCTAACCTACTGATTACAACGGTTCAGTGGGGGTTGAAAATAGCAGTCCTTCTGTTCAGTGCCGGTATTACCAAATATCCTGGTATGACAGTATGGATACTTCTCAAGCCAACTTAGAACATCCAATGTTGTGGGAATTCATTTCTTGCAGTAAAACTGTAAATAAGACTTCAATCTTGAAGATTAATTGTAAAAACAAGTTGTTTTTTTAAAGTAATTTTATTTTACTTGTTCTTACATTATTAGTGATTTCAATTATAAATTAATCTCTTTCTACATAATACCCCAACTACATTTTCCTGGTATTCAATCATTTTGCTGTGTATTTCGGATGGAATCAAGGCATTTAGAATGTGCTCGATGCCACAAATGGAGCTCCTTAGGCAAACTATTTTGAACCCAGGGGGCCAGACCCACCCGGCCCAAGTCATGCTGGCTGTCTACGTTTTCTATTTTACTACTCTAAGTACTTGTTGCACACTAAAAAGTGTCATGAAAGTGCTGTACAAATCAAATGTAGTAGTTTTATTTTACTGATCAGTAATGAGAAATTCGTTTGCGTCAGTCATTAAATGGCACCATTTGAGTCACAACTGCAAAACGTAACATAAAATACATCTATATATAAATTGTACTGGAAGAACTGTCATCAATTGGACTGTGTGTAATTTATAATTATTCTTCAGGCTGTGCCTGCGCCTGACGAGAACCCACCACTACGCCATGATGTTTGCTGAGCTGAAGAGTACCAGGATGATCTTGGGGCTGACGCAGGGGTCGGGGTTCAACGGCTTCACGCCGCTTGTCACCCTGCTATTCAGACACATCATTGAGGACCCCGCCACTCTACGCCACACCATGGAGAAGGTACTGGAACACTTTCACCTATTTCAACTATTTGGTATTATTTTCAGTTTTCTGATCAGTGCAGCTGAAGGCAAGGAGAAACTTAGAGGAGCAAACTTTAGACTGTTGACAAACCCCCAGTCAGTGTTAAAATGTAGTGCACTATAGCCATTTGTAATTTGCACTTAGTGTCTGTCTGACTTCTAGGTGGTGCGGTCAGCAGTGACCAGTGGGGCGGGCAGCACCACGTCAGGTGTGGTATCAGGCTCTCTGGGCTCCAGAGAGATTAACTACATCCTGCGCGTTCTGGGCCCGGCCGCCTGCCGGAACCCAGACTGCTTCGCAGACACGGCCAACAGCTGCGTCCGGATCGCCCTACCTGCACCCCGCGGAGCTGGTACGGGTACGTTAAAACACTCTGATAGGAGTCTGGATAGTTGAATGTCCACAGGTCTATCCGGTTCAAAGGACCATGCAAAACAGTGTGGTGTGGTGACCAAATCTTTATGAAACTACTTCTGAATACATCTGACAGACCTGTGGCCAGTAAACTATCTGCTTGCACCTATAGCTCTCAGCTAGTGCCCCTATTTTACAGTGTGACTTAATGTGACAGTGTGTGTGTGGTTGCTTTAAGTGTTGGCATCTTTTTCTCACTCTGCTTAGCGTCAGATGATGAGTTTGAGAACCTGCGTATCAAGGGGCCCAACGCGGTGCAGCTGGTGAAGACCACCCCCCTCAAGCTGTCTCCGCTGCCCCCCATCCCTGACACCATCAAAGAGGTCATCTATGACATGCTCAACGCCCTGGCCGCCTACCATGCACCTGAAGAGGGTAAGACCCTCACACAAGCACCCTATCCCAATTTATGTTTCCTCTGTACCTTGCGTCCTATGTCCTCGCCTCCTTTACTATATTGAACAAGGCCCCTCCCCTCGGTTCTTAATCTCCAATGCATTAGGAGAAGGAGGGGAGGAGAGAGGATGTGAGGAATGAAAAGACATCAATGAATTGAGACAGCAAGCCGTACACCGAGTGTACAAAACATTAAGAGCACCTTCCTAATATTGAGTTGTACCCCCCCCCCCCCCCCCCCCCCCCCCCCCTTGCCCTCAGAACAGCTTGTGTCAAGTTGACTTATTGTCCTTTGGTTGGTGGACCGTTCTTGATACACACGAGAAACTGTTGGGTGTGAAAAACACAGCAGTGTTGCAGTTCTTGCCACAAACTGCCACCTACCTCCATACCCTGTTCAAATGCACTTAAAGCTTCTGTCTTGCCAATTCACCCTCTGAATGACACAAATACACTATCCATGTCTCAATTGTCTCAAGGCTTAAAAATCCTTCTTTAACCTGTCTCCTCCCCTTCATCTACACTGATTGAAGTGGATTTAACAAGTGACATCAATAAGAGATCATAGCTTTCACCTGGTCAGTCTATGTAATGGAAGCAGCAGGTGTTCCTGCTACACGTGTGTAAAGTGAAAGGTTCTGTGGGCTAACTTCCTGTGTGTCTCTTGTGTAGCTGAGCGTCCAGAGGAGCCTGCTGTGGCGGTGCCCGGGGGGCAGGACCTGTGTCAGATCCTCCAGGATGATGATGTCTACCAGCAGTACAGACTCACCAGACAGGGCAGTGACTTCGACTCACAGTCCGCTTTCCACATCAACGTAAGTGTCATGTCTGGCTGGCTGTTTGTGAGAGTCCTTCTGGCCATGGTCCTGTTTCAGTAGTGGATACACTAGCGAAACGTTTTGCAACAGAAAACAGAAGTGTTCTTATTGGAAGTTTAGGTTATACCTCTCCGTTTCAAAATGTTTTCCCACTGACTGAACAGGGCCCAAGAGTGAGTATTATCAATGGTAACATATTCATATGTATGTTTTGAAAACTGCTGTATTAGTCTAGATATTGTAAATAATATTTTCTCCATCTCTCCTCGTTCTCTCAGGCCCAGGTGTTTACTGCTGATGGTGCTGTGGCTGACTCCTCTCAGTCTGGCACGCCCCAGGGAGAAGGTGAGGCACTCCCTCCCTGCTCTTCACCTCCAGCCTCTACTGGTATTGACTACATTTACATCCTTACACTTCTTCCTTTTGTTTGATTACATTTTAGGATGAAAATATACAATATAGTGTGTTTACACAAAATGTATGAAAAAGGATTTTGTCACGTCTGCATCCTTAAAAATGTGTTCTAACAACCTCTCTGCCCCTACTTGATCCCAACTCCTCTCTTCTTTATCCCCTCTGTACATTTCCCTCTCATCTCCTCTCCCCAGCCTCTACTCCAGAGGAGATGCGTGAGGAGAAGAAGGAGGTGGAGGGTGAGAACGGAGCCAGCTCAGAGGAGGGTAAGGGGGCCAAGGCTAAGGCCTCCAAGCCCCTGATGCCCACCTCCACCATCCTGCGTCTCCTGGCAGAGCTGGTCAGGTCCTATGTGGGCATCGCCACCCTCATAGCATCCTACTGCTATACGGCCGGACAGTCTGAGCTCATCAAGGAGGTGGGTTGGTTCGCCTGGACAAAACTTCAATTTTTCGAAGTCTATTTGTATTGAGATTTTTACTACTGTAATACATTTAGCATTAAGAACCCAAAGGGATCAAAGCTTGAAGTTTCCCCAACTCTGTCCTCGGGACCCCCAGAGGTGCACGTTTAGTTTTTTTTACCTAACACTACACAGCTGATTCAAGTGATCGGAGCTGGATGATTAGGTCATTATTTTATCAGCTGTGTAGATGCAAGGGCAAAAACCAAAACGTGCACCCGGTGGGATCCTGAGGCTCGAGTTGGGGAAACCCTGCTTTCAGTACTTGAAAATGCGTTCACAAACTCCTGTTCAACTCTTCCCATCCCTGTGTTGCCATAGCCTTTGCTCGAACACGAAACAGAATGCAAATTCACATGAGCACCACAATGCCTACTCCACCCATGCTCTACCAAGGTTTTTCATCACACTTTGATCTTCTACAGTAGCTATGTTGGTCCATTGTACTTCAAACAACTTGTGTAGGCAGGTTGATTGTGGATTCAAACCTTCTCAAATAGCCTAATTCAAACTCTTAGCGGAGGTGCTCCCACAATAATGTCAATTTGTACTGCATACAATGTAAAGTGGTGGCTTTTTCACACACCAAAAGCTTTGCTACTTACAAGATTGAGTAAGCTGTTTTGTCTTGTAGTGATGTGGTGTCTGCCTGTATTTCCTTAAACCTTTATTTTGGCAATACATGTCAATATTTCATAACATGTTTTTTTGGTCCGTAGGTGTCCAACATAACAGCAGGTGGTGGTGTTGTACACAGTCACTCATATAGATATCGAGGTCTTTACAGCCTGTCTGCACTCCTGTTTTCTCTCATCATTAGCTTACCTGTGTAATGCTGACATCAGCTCAGAACCAATTGTTTTATCGATTGCTGTGCTCTGTCAAATGTATATTTAGTCTAAAGTTTGTATTTCTATTTGTAATAGATTGACACTATAATACATTTACACTAGGCCTGTATCTAAAAATACATACAGCCTAATGAGACGTGCATACATACTGTTAATTCGAAAAGTGTTCAGACCCCTACACCTTTTCCACATTTTGTTACGTTACAGCCTTATTCTAACATTGATTAGGTAAACAAACAATTTAATCTCCACATAATACCCCATAATAACAAAGGAAAAACAGGTTTCTAGATTATTTTTCAAATGTATAAAAAAAAAAACGGGTCACATTTACATAAATACTCAGTACTTCACGCACCTTTGGCAGCGATTACAGCCTCGAGTGTTTTTGGGTATGACGCTACAAGCTTGGCACCTGTATTTGGGAAGTTTCTCCTATTCTTCTCTGCAGATCCTCTCAAGCTCTGTCAGGTTGAATGAGGAGCGTCGCTGCACAGTTATTTTCAGGTCTCTTCAGAGATGTTAGATCGGGTTCAAGTCTGGGCTCTGGCCGGGCCACTCAAGGACATTCAGAGACTTGTCTCGAAGCTACTCCTACGTTGTCTTGGCTGTGTGCTTAGGGTCGTTGTCCTGTTGGAAGATGAACCGTCGCCCCAGTTTGAGATCCTGAGCGCTCTGGGGCAGGTTTTCATCACATCTCTCTGTACTTTGCTCCGTTCATCTTTCCCTCGGTCCTGACTAGTCTCCCAGTCCCTGCTGCTGAAAAACATCCCCACAGCATGATGCTGCCACCACCATGCTTCACCATAGGGATGGTGCCAGGTTTCCTCCAGACGTGACATTGTGATATTCAGGCTGAAGAGTTTTATCCTGGTTTCATCAGACCGGTGAATCTTGTTTCTCATGGAGTCTTTAGGTGCCTTTTTGGCTATCTGACCAAAAAGGAGAGTAATGGATGACCTGGCCTCCACAATCACCTGACCTAAACCCAATTTGAGATGGTTTGGCATGAGTTGGACCGCAGAGTGAAGGATAAGCAGCCAATAAGTGCTCATCAAATGTGGGAACTCCTTCAAGACTGTTGGAATAGCATTCCAGGTGCAACTATTTGAGAGAATACCAAGAGTGTGCAAAGCTGTCAAGGCAAAGGGGGGCTACTATGAAGAATCTCAAATATAAAATATATTTTGATTTAACACTTTTTTGGGTGCTACATGATTCCTTATGTGTTATTTCATAGTTTTGATGTCTTCACTATTATTCTATAATGTAGAAAATAGTCAAGATAAAGAAAAACCCTTGAATGAGTAGGTGTTCTAAAACTTATTCCACTGAAGAGTATGAATAAATCTAATCAGTCACGTGTGCCGAATTTAACCGGTGTAGACCTTACAGTGAAATGCTTACTTACGAGCCCCTAACCGACATTGCAGTTTCAAGAAATACAGATAAAAGTAACAAGTAATTAAAGAGCAGCAGTAAAAAATAACAATATATACAGGGGGGTGCCAGTTAGTTGAGGTAGTATGTACATGTAGGTAGAGGTAAAGTGACTATGCCTAGATGACAACAGAGTGTGGCAGTGGTGTCGGGAAGGGGAGCAATGCGAATAGTCTGGGTAGCCATTTGACTAGATGTTCAGGAGGCTTGAGGGTAGAAGCTGTTTAGAAGCCTCTTGGACCTAGATTTGGCGCTCTGGTACCGCTTGCCGTGTGGTAGCGGGGAGAACAGTCTATGACTAGGGTGGCTGGAGTCTTTGACAATTTTTAGGGCCTTCCTCTGACCGCTGCCTGGTATAGAGGTCCTGGGTGGCGGGAAGCTTGGCCCCAGTGATGTACTGGGCTGTTCGCACTACCCTCTGTAGTGCCTTGCTGTCGGTGGCCGAGCAGTTGCCATACCAGACAGTGATGCAACCAGTCGGGATGCTATCGATGGTGCAGCTGTAGAACCTTTTGATGATCTGAGGACCCATGCCAAATCTTTTCAGTCTCCTGAGGGGAATAGGTTTTGTTGTGCCTTCTTCACGACTGTCTTGGTGTGCTTGGACCATGTTAGTTTGTTGGTGATGTGGCCACCAAGGAACTTGAAGCTCTCAACTTGCTCCACTCAACCCCGTCGATGAGAATGGGGGGGGGGTACTCGGTCCTCTTTTTCCTGTAGTCCATAATCTCCTTTGTCTTGATCACGTTGAGGGACAGGTTGTTGTCCTGGTACCACACGGCCAGGTCTCTGACCTCCTCCCTATAAGTCTGTTTGAGATTGTTTGAATCCTAAGCAACCTGCCTACTAGTGCTGACTGATTAGTGCTCCTGTAGGTCGCTAAGATGTTAGCGTTGTCAGAAATGCTACAGAAGGTTAAACGTTGTTAGTTCTTAATGGACAGAAATAAGCATGTGAGAGTGATAAATTATACATTCATTAACTTTTGCCCCTACAAACTTATTCAGTCCGAAAGGTGGCACGTCTAATCGTCACTTTATGGACCCTGTATTCTCGTTTTTATCTGACACCTAGATAGTGAGCTAGGTCGGGGCAAGACATTGTCTTTTTTCTTCATGCTATTGACCCTGTTAAAAGTCCGGTATGTGGTTCTCGGTAACAGCCCAATGGCTAATGACGAGGGCCAGGGAGCGTCTACGACATTGGTGTCATGTTGTCTTAGATAGATATAATGTTAGGGAGATGTGAATTTAACATTGAGCTTCAATCAAAGGCTATTGGTGCGCTGACTGGCATTATGTATAAGTTTGTCCAATAAGTTCCTCAGTATTGTCCCAACTCTAGTCCTCTCCTGGCCTTTGTGCTGGACCACCCAGCGGTCCAACTCTACTTTTCTCTCTCCCTATGCTGCACCGTTCTATATTTGTTGGGTATAATACTTGTCCTCCTGACTCACTTTGTTTTCTCTCTCCCCCCTGCAGGACTGTAGTGTCTTAGCCTTCGTGCTGGACCACCTGCTGCCCCACACCCAGAGCTCTGAGGATAAGGACACCCCTGCCCTGGCACGTCTGTTCCTGGCCAGCTTGGCAGCCGCCGGCACAGGCACCGACGCGCAGGTGGCTCTGGTCAACGAGGTGAAGGCCGCACTCAGCCGGGCGCTGGCCATGGCAGAGGGCACGGAGAAACACGCCAGGTGTGTGTGAGAGAATTGTGTGTGTCAACCTTGCGGCAGTGCGCGCTATGCCACTGCTTATAGCAATCAGTTAAGTATAACTGTAAGAAGTCTTAAGACGTGTAAAATAAATGATATCCAGGTCAGGGCTCTAACTATGCATTTGGTTTGCTAACTTGCTAGCTAAGTAGCTACAGCAGAGACAGACAATCCCCTCCTGGATCAAGATCCCTGTTGCCTAAAATTGTTTTGTGCGTACATTTTTTTATATCGATATAGAAATAGTGCCTCTTGTGTACACTTCTGGTAATACCCTGGTATGGTACAGAAACGGTATGACGGTATGAACATGTGTATACAGCCCAACCCTAATAGATATCACTTATGTACTAATATAGCCATCAGAGCCAGTTAATGCTTCAACTTTATTATGCAGTTTATAATAAAGATTTACTGACACCCCCCCTCCCAGGCTCCAGGCAGTGATGTGTATCATCAGCACCATCATGGAGTCGTGTCCGTCCACCTCTAGCTTCTACAGCACGGCAGCAGCCAAGACGCAGCACAACGGCATGAACAACATCATACGTCTCTTCCTCAAGAAGGGACTGGTTAACGACCTGGCTAGAGTACCACACAGCCTCGACCTGTCCAGGTACACACACCTCTGATGCTCTCAAACCCCTCACGCAGGTTTCACATTCACCCTCTCATGGAGGATTCACATTCGCCCTCTCACGGAGGATTCACATTCACCCTCTCTCGGAGGATTCACATTCACCCTCTCTCGGAGGATTCACATTCACCCTCTCTCGGAGGATTCACATTCACCCTCTCTCGGAGGATTCACATTCACCCTCTCTCGGAGGATTCACATTCTCTCGGAGGATTCACATTCTCTCGGAGGATTCACATTCTCTCGGAGGATTCACATATAAGAAAAGGTTATTGTTCTCAAACAATTGCAGTGCGCACATGGAGCGGGCTATTCTGTCTTGCGTGTAAAAGTGATAATTTGAAATGAAGACTTAATTGGTAACTTTACTTGTGATAGGCCTACAAACCTTTAATGTCTTTGAAATCAAAACATATAGGCTGCATGTGACTATTAATTATTTGGAAAAAGTTACAAAAAAGGCATGTGCTCTGTTCCTTGCTCCTCCCACTGATAGAGAGAGAGAACATTGCATGGCTGCTTGTGTGGCAAGCAAGTAGGAGTTATCTAATCAATGGAAGATGGAATTAAAATGACTGTATTGAATGTGAAATGAGAAGATTACAACAACCAAAAGCCAACCGGTGGGCTGCTATTTATAATCCGAACAGAGTTGTTGCTTTTAGCTGTAGGTTGGGTAGAAGTGCAGTAACGTTATGTAGGCTAGCCTCAATTAGCCTTCTCAAGGTTTGGTGCAGTCAAGAAGGGTACTGTGTAACCGGATGGGATGATAAATAACTAGTAAAAAGTTAGTCTACAAACGTGACTTAACATTGCTTGCCGTCTCTCTGTTTCTATTCCTGCTCCCGTGTCATTCGCAGTGGGAAGACACCCTGCACGGCCCCTCCCCTGATCACAAGCACCGTACAGGCGCTGTTGTTCACTCTCTCCGTTCTGGTTAATAAAGTACAAATACAACCGGGTGTTGGACCCAACCGGGTCTCTGTTTTAAAAATGTATTTGTTCATATTGTATCCTGTTGGGAAAGCCCCAGGTCCGTTTCGAAAACAAACCTCTAACCCATCACCATTTATCCTCATTCAGATTATTCAAATGCAATCATGAAGTGTTTGTGACTTTCAATTGCATTTGCATTTATGTCAGAGTGATTTTAGATGGACAATAGAGTGCTGAGCAGGGGTTGGAACCAGTTTAGGGAACAGAACCGAAAATCTGAAAATAACATTATTTGAGGAATAGAAGTGAATCTACTGTTCCAGAATAGAACTGTTATTTTAAAAGCATGGGAACCGGCACATTTTTTTTAAAGTTCCGGGCATTTTCTTCCAGTCCCACACAAAAAAGCACCTATGCAAAGCTCTGTCACTCAGTTATTCCAGTGTCTGCTTGCCACATGAGTCTTTGCCAGTGCGTGTAGGCTACCAGCCCCTCCCCCCACCAGAGCATAGATTACTGTAGCCTACTGACGACGTTACAAGCGTGACTCAGAAATTGATTCACTTTTTAGATGCTATTTAAGGATACTATAGTTATCACGTTTCCCATTGGATTTATTAACTATAAAAAGGTAAGACGTGATTTTAATTCTTGTGCTGCTCTGCACACATGCTTGATCGCTCTGGTCCAACGTTAAGTCACCTCTCAAGTTCAAAGACATAAAACATTTTTATTTAATCAGGTAAGTCAATCAAGAAAAATGCTTATTTACAATGATGGCCTGGTGTCCGTTAGCGAGCTGGGTACTAGCAACGTGTCAGTGCCATTCATGTAGGCCTACAGAGCGCAGAATGGGAAGAGATTACCTTGAATCAATGGTCACGTGGCATTTTACTGTCAGTGTGGCGGTCACCACAACAGCCCTAATTACTACATTTATAGTAAGGCATCAGTGAAATCTCCCCCGTGGGTGTTTCTTCCAAAAAAGTTATAAAACAGCCTGTCTAGCCACAGCTAGCTAGTGATAGCTTCTCTCCTCCCCCCCCCCCCCATTTTGTTCATTGCCGTCTCAAATTTGTATAATTTTCTCAACTTGTCGCCGATGATCAAACCACTGAATGATTTCTGCATATTTTCTCACCTCAGTCCTAACATGGCCAACACGGTGAATGCAGCTCTGAAACCCCTGGAGACTCTGTCCCGTATCGTCAACCAGCCCAGCAGCCTGTTTGGAGGGAAGGGGGGATCCAGCAAGAACAAGGCTGAGCACGACACTGTGGGAGCCGCCAGGGACTCAAACAGCAACACACAAGGTACCACAGGTGATACGTCTGTATATGTGTGTGTGTGTGTGTGTGTGTATATAAACTCAGCAAAAAAAGAAACTTCCCTTTTTCAGGACCCTGTCTTTGAAAGATAATTCGTAAAAATCCAAATAACTTCACAGATCTGCATTGTAAAGGGTTTAAACACTGTTTCCCATGCTTGTTCAATGAACTGTAAAAAATTCATGAACATGCACCTGTGGAACAGTCGTTAAGACACTAACAGCTTACAGACGGTAGGCAATTAAGGTCACAGTTATGAAAACTTAGGACACTAAAGAGGCCTTTCTACTGACTCTGAAAAACACCAAAAGAAAGATGCCCAGGGTCCCTGCTCATCTGCGTGAATGTGCCTTAGGCATGCTGCAAAGAGACATAAGGACTGCAGATGTGGGTAAGGCAATAAATTGCAATGTCTGTATTGTGAGACGCCTAAGACAGCGCTACAGGGAGACAGGACGGACAGCTGATCGTCCTCGCAGTGGCAGACCACGTGTAACAAAACCTGCACAGGATCGGTACATCCGAACATCACACCTGCGGGACAGGTACAGGAACAACAACTGCCTGAGTTACACCAAGAATGCACAATCCCTTCATCAGTGTTCAGACTGTCCACAATAGACTGAGAGAGGCTGGACTGAGGGCTTGTAGGCCTGTTGTAAGGCAGGTCCTCACCAGACATCACCGGCAACAACGTTGCCTATGGGCACTAACCCACCGTTGCTGGACCAGACAGGACTGGCAAGAAGTGCTCTTCACTGAAGAGTCGCAGTTTTGTCTCACCAGAGGTGATGGTCGGATTTGTGTTTATCGTCGAAGGAATGAGCGTTACACCGAGGCCTGTACTCTAGAGCGGGATCGATTTTGGAGGTGGAGGGTCTGGGGCAGTGTGTCACCGCATCATCGGACTAAGCTTGTTGTCATTACAGTCAATCTCAACGCTGTGCGATATCGGTGAAGACATCCTCCTCCCTCATGTGGTACCCTTCCTGCAGGCTCATCCTGACATGACCCTCCAGCATGACAATGCCACCAGCCATACTGCTTGTTCTGTGCGTGATTTCCTGCAAGACAGGAATGCCAGTGTTCTGCCATGGCCAGCGAAGAGCCCAGATCTCAATCCCTTTGACCATGTCTGGGACCTGTTGGGTCGGAGGGTTGGGGCTAGGGCCATTCCCCCCAGAAATGTCCGGGGACTTGAAGGTGCCTTGGTAGAAGAGTGGGGTAACATCTCACAGCAAGAACTGGCAAATCTGGTGCACTCAATGAGGAGGAGATGCTTAATGCAGCTGGTGGCAACACTAGATACTGACTGTTAATTTTGATTTTGACCACCTTTTGTTCAGGGGCACATTATTCAATTTCTGTTAGTCACATGTCTGTGGAAATTGTTCAATTTCTGTCTAAATTGTTGTTTTTTTGTGTAAATAATTGTATGAACATATGTTCAAATCCACGCAGTTGACAGTGAGAGGAAGTTTATTTTTTTGCTGAGTTTGTGTGTGTATCAATATGTATACTGGTTAAGTGTGCCTTGAATTCTAAATGGATCACAGACTGTCACCAGCAAAGCACCATCACACCTTCTCCTCCATGCTTCACTTTGGGAACTACACATGCGGAGATCATCCGTTCACCTACTCTGCGTCTCACAAAGACACGGCGGTTGGAACCAAAAAGCTCAAATTTGGATTCATCAGACCAAAGGACAGATGTCCTCCGGTCTAATGTCCATTGCTCGTGTTACTTGGCCCAAGCAAGTCTCTTCTTATTATTGGTGTCCTTTAATAGTGGTTTCTTTGCATCAATTCAACCATGAAGGCCTGATTCACACAGTCTCCTCTGAACAGTTGATGTTGAGATGTGTCTGTTATTGAACTCTGAAGAATTTATTTGGGCTGCAATTTCTGAGGCTGGTAACTCTAATGAACTTATCCTCTGCAGCAGAGGTAACTGGGTCTTCCTTTCCTATGGCGGTCCTCATGAGAGCCAGTTTCATCGTAGTGCTTGATGGTTTTTGGGACTGCAATTGAAGAAACTTTCAAAGTCATTGAAATTTTCTGCATTGACTGACCTTCATGTCTTGAAGTAATGATGGACTGTCATTTCTATTTGCTTATTTCAGCTGTTCATGCCATAATATGGACTTAGCCCTATTTGGTAAAATACCATCTTCTGTATACCACCCCTACCTTGTCACAACACAACTGATTGGCTCAAATGTATTAAGAAGGAAAGAAATACTACAAAAAAATGTTTAACAAGGCACACCTGTTGCATTCCAGGTGACTACCTCATGAAGCTGATTGAGAGAATGCAAAGTGTGCGCAAAGCTGTCATCAAGGCAAAGGGGTGGCTGCTTTGAAGCATCTGAAGAAAAAAAAAATATTTTGATTTGTTTAACACTTTTTGGATTACTACGTGCTTCCATATGTATTATTTCATAGTTTTGATGTCTTCACTATTATTCTACAATGTTGAAACTAGTAAAAAATAAAGAAAAACCCTTGAATGAGTAGGTGTATCCACCTTCTGACCGGTACACACTCTGCATGGTCAAAGGTATGTGGACACTCCTTCAAACAACTGTAGCTGACAGATGTATAACATTTAGCACACAGCCATGCAATCTCCATAGACAAACATTGGTAGTAGAATGGCCTTATTGAAGAGCTCAGTGACTTTCAATGTTGCACTGTCATAGGATGCCAGCTTTCAAACAAGTCAGTTCGTCCCTGCTAGAGCTGCCCAGGTCAACTTTAAGTGCATTTATTGTGAAGTAGAACCATCTAGGAGCACCAACGGCTCAGCCTCAAAGTCGTAGGCCACACAAGCTCACAGAATGGGACCGTTGAGTGCTGTAGCACATAAAAATTATCGGTCCTCGGTTTCAACACTCACTACCGATTTCCAAACTGCCTCTTGAAGCTATGTCAGCACAAGAGCTGTTTGTCTGGAGCTTCATCAAATGGGTTTCCATGGCCGAGCAGCCACACACAAGCGTAAGATCACCATGCGCAATACCAAGCTTCGACTGGAGTGGTGTAAAGCTCGCCGCCATTGGACTCTGGAGCAGTGGAAATGCGTTCTCTGAATCACTCTTCACCATCTGGCAATCCGACGGACGAATCTGGGTTTGGTGTATGCCAGGAAAACTCTACCTGCCCGAATGCTTAGTGCCAACTGTCAAGTTTGGTGGAGAAGGAATAATGGTCTGTGGCTGTTTTTCATGGTTTGGGCTAGGCCCCTTAGTTCCAGTGAAGGGAAATCTTAATGTTACAGCGTACAATGACATTCTAGACAATTTTGTGCTTCCAACTTTGTGGCATCAGTTTGGGGAAGGCCCTTTCTTGTTTCAGCATGACAATGCCCCCATGCACAAAGTGAGGTCCGTACAGAAATGGTTTGGAAGAACTTGACTACCCTGCACAGAGCCCTGACCTCAACCCCATCAAACATCTTTGGGATGAATTTGATCGCAGACTGCGAGTCAGGCCTAATCCCCCAACATCAGTGTCCGACCTTAATAATGCTGTTGTGGCTGAATAGAAGCAAGTCCCCACAGCAATGTTCCAGCATCTAGTGGAAAGCCTTCCCAGAAGAGTGGAGGCTGTTATAGCATCAAAGTTGGGACCAACTCTATATTAATGCCCTTGATTATGGAATGAGATGTTCAACGAGCAGGTGTCCACATACTTATATATATAATTACACTCACACACATTTTAAATACTTAATTTCAATCCACCAAAAAAAGGATCCAAACATTTCAAAGGTCCCTGTATGCATGGCACGCAAGGGTACAGAAAGCACGCCCTTCTCCCAAACAGCTAGGCTGCCCACGACAGCTGAAACAGAGCAGTACTTAGCCAATTGCTTTGCCCTCGTTTTTGTCAGTCCCTCAATCTGGAGGCCACTCCCTGCAAGCCTGTGTACATGGCCGAGACTGCCAAATATCAGCACCACCAGCTGGCACCTCCACCCGAGGCTGCCCCAGCATGCCACAAGGGGCTGGTACTGAAGCGGCTTCTCAGCCAAGGCCTGTTCCATGTAGCCGTCCAATGACCAGCCCACTTCCAAAATGAGCAACTCTCCTGGCCTCTACCCACAACAATATCTGGCACACAGGAAAACATCATAAACCTCAAACCAGCTTCCCCTTACACAAGAATGTTTATGCATGTGTGATGTTGGTGACATTACTTTTCTCACCTTGCTGGCTATCAGGTCAACAAAGTGGTCATGTTTAGCAATGTATTAATCCTTGCATTAACATACACACAGACGTTCGCACTCATAAACACACATACACATGTACTAACAAATATGGTCACACTACACACAAACAGATACTCCACAGAAGCAAAGGGAAATGGAAAGGCCTAATTTGGACTGTTCTAGGCTTATCGTTCCGTTCATCTTACTGGATCCATGTTCGTTGCAGGTGACTCGGTTGAGGGGACTCTGGTCGAGGGCAGTCACAGGGTCCAAGGGACAGACAGTGACCTGATGGATGGAGAGACGGAGGGAGACACAGTGGTCATCGCTGGACAGCCGGAGGTGCTCAGCACCACAGCCATGCAGGTAGAGAACGAGCTGGTGGATCTGATAGACGAGCTGTTGGAGAGAGATGCCGGCGCTGTCAACAGCTCCATTATCGGTAAGCAAAGCAGCCTGCTGTCCAGGACTCTGTTCAGAAGGGTGAAACGTTACAAAACCTTCAGGTAGAATTTTTTGTTGTTGTAGAATAGCTGATTGTCTGTCGTGCAGATTTGGGCAAATGTTCTACTCTTTTGCATACATCTCTATTGGAAAGATTGTTAACGTTTCACCCCTCTGAATACACCACTGGGCTCATCATACTGATATGGGATGGTGTCAATTGAAAGGGGCGAGCACATACAATACAGTCTTGATGGCTTATTTTTTTATATCGGTTTTGTCACTCAGTGGGACGTGGTAGCGGTGAGGACGAATCACAAGAGGACGTGTTGATGGATGAGGCGCCATCCAATATCAGTCAGGCGTCTACTCTACAGACCAACAGAGAAGGTCAGTGCTGGCGCTGATGGTTTCTTTTCACGTTGTCCTCCATGATTCCGACAGTTATGGTGGATGCGTAACCAGGCCAGCACAGTATAGCTCGGCTCGGATCTGTCATAAAGATACATTAAATTACTATTTCATTTGTTATATTCAGTACTATGGGGTTATTAGTGTGAACAGGGTTGAAGTGTGTTGGGTGGTTGGGTCTCACTCCATCTGTCCTTTCCTGTCTCTCCATCTCACCTTCCAACTCTCCTTCACTGTCCTCCATCGACCCTTCACTGTTCTCTCCATCTCACCCTCCAACTCCTTCACTGTCCTCCGTCTCACACTCCAACTGTCCGTCTTTTCCTATCGTAGACTCTATGAACATCCTGGAGCCCGAGGATGAGGAGCACACGCAGGAGGAAGACTCCAGCGGCAGCAATGATGATGAAGACAGCCAAGATGAAGAGGAGGAGGAAGAAGAGGAAGAGGAGGAGGACCAGGTGAGGAAAAGGGAGTGTTTTTGGTGTTTGTGTAACAAATAACCATACTTGACTAGTAACATTTAACATTTACATTTAACATTTAAGTTATTTAGCAGACGCTCTTATCCAGAGCGACTTACAAATTGGTGCATTCACCTTATGATATCCAGTGGAACAGCCACTTTACAATAGTGCATCTAAATCTTTTAGGGGGGGGGGGGGGTTAGAAGGATTACTTTAAAAAGTAACCTTTTTTGAGACCTGAGGAGTTGCATTGGCTCCGGTTTTATGGGCTAATATAGGGAAGATCTGGTTGTGAACCCGCTCGGTCCCATTTGAACGGTCTCCATTCACTTTTGAGAGTTAGTTTTACACTATGTAATGTAAGAAAAATATTCCATGTTCTCTTTCTCTCAGGATGATGAAGAAGGTGATGAGGATGATGATGATGAAGGGTCAGAGATGGAGCTGGATGAAGATTTCCCAGACATCAACGCTGCGCCACACATTCGCTTCGAGAGGTTTGACCGCGATGATGATCTCATCATCGAGTTTGACAACATGTTCTCCACCACCGGTGAGTCATCTTGGTGTTTTATTCGTCTTTGTTTTTAATATATGGATAGATTTAGAAGGCAATTTATGTTATTGGCCTGGGCCCATATTTATAAAGCTTCTTGGTGTAGGAGTGCTAATTTAGGATTAGTACCCCCTGTCAATCATATTCCTTTTAATCTGAAAGGCAGAACTGATCCTAGATCAGCACTCCTACTCAGATGCTTTGAGTACGAGCCCTGATATCTCCAAGTAGATTTCTAGTCTCTCTTCGAAATCCTCTTTAACAACTAAGACTACAGACACACAGCCTTACCAATAGCTGGATTAGCTATGTAGCTATAGTAATATATAGCCTAGATTATGATAACCATGTAACGGTATGTAGAATGACGGGGTTGTGTCACTACGTGTCCCCCTAATGTCTGCAACTGTTCTCTCTGTTTATCATGTTCCCATCAGCTGACATCCCTCCCTCCCCAGGCAACATCCCCAGCTCCCACCCCCTGATGGTGCGTCACGCCGACCACGGCTCCTTAACGCTGGGCGGAGCGGGCACCAACAACCGTCTAGCGCAAGGCATGGGTCGCAGCCAGAGAACGCTACGCCAGCTCACCGCCAACACGGGCCACACCATACACGTCCACTACCCTGGGAACAGACAGCCCAACCCCCCACTCATCCTGCAGAGGTGAGACAGATGCTACAGTGAATGAATAGATTAATTAATGGGACTTTTCCTTGATTCGGTCAAATACTTCAGCTGCCTTTTGATTTAGTTTGCCAGGTACAAAGGGATCTTTGGAATAGTCCTCAAGTTCATAGTCCAAGCAAAATCAATCGCACCTCATAAACAAAGTATTGACACTAGTTGCTTTATTGATGTTTGACCCAGGTCCATTTCTAAGGAGGTCATGTCTGTGTATGTGGGTGGGTTTAAAGAGAATACTAAGATCATATATATGCCTGTGCCTTCCCTCTCCTCTAGACTGCTGGGTCCCAGTGCTGCAGCAGACATCCTGCAGTTGTCCAGCTCTCTGCCACTGCAGTCCCGCGGCCGTGCCCGACTCCTGGTGGGCAACGAGGACGTGCACATCATCGCCCGATCTGACGACGAGCTACTGGACGACTTCTTCCATGAGCAGAGCAGCACCGGAGGACAAGCAGGTAGGACACCCAATCACTGTCCACGCTGCTCTATGGGGCCGCTTTACCAGACCCATGTTAAGCCTAGTCCTGGATGTGGAAATACTTTCATTGGAGATTAAGTCCAGGACAAGGAGGAATCTCTGTGGGGAACGGTGTCCTAAGGGCTTAGTCTGTGCTAGTAGCCCCAGTCAAAGCTTTGATTTGCATTTCGTTGAATTGCTCGTAATTCTGTTTGTATCCTGTCTTTCCAGGCACTCTGTCCAGTATCCCCACTGCCTTAACCCGATGGACTGATGAGTGTAAAGTGCTGGATGCTGAGAGCATGCACGACTGTGTCGCAGGTATTTCACATCTACTAGTCTGCTATTGGACTGACACATGATTATTGTATTCCCTGATTCTCATATTGTTGCTGAATCATGCAGTCACACACAGTATACTTCACCCCTCTATCCCCACCCCTCTATTTCTCTCTCTCCTTCCCAGTGGTGAAGGTTCCTATCCTGCAGCACCTGGAGACTCTGAGAGACGAGGAGCTGGAGGAGAGGAGGGAAAAGAGACGGAGACAGCTGGCTGAGGAAGAGGAGGCTAAGCAGAACGACAGAAGAACAGGAGGAGAGGAGGCCAGGGAACAGAGTCTACAGGGCTCAGGACTGGGGACGGTCAACGGTGCTGCTGGAGAGACCACTGCTGGTACTGCCACTTTTTGTTTTGAAATGCCTTTATTTGTAATATTGCTTTTACCGGATTCATCAAGTTTGAAGCTCTAACTTCTAAACAATTTTGCTCAAGTTAATTATTTTCAGATAATGTTCTGGTCATTTTCAGTGTATTATTGTTCTGTGCATGTGTTTAGTAGCCTAACCCAAACCCTCTGGACCCTTCTGAAGCCAGTGGACAGACGGGCGGACGGACAGATTAGCGGGCTGTGGGCTGAGGTAGTAGTTTGTATAGTTTTAGGATCACACCAGATCTGGGAGATGACTATACAGTCTACTGTCTTTCCCACGGCAACGCCATAGCGACCCAACTATTACCATGGAAACAACAGGACTGCCGTCTTATTGATCAAAAAAATTTGATTGATTTAGGCGGTTACTCTGCAACTGATGGTTGAAAAACATGTTACTGTGACAGTATTACGTAATATTATATGTCTATGTTGTAATGTGCTTGTGTCCTCTTAATGTACGGCTGGAACCCTTCTATGGCTGTGCTGTGGTGAGGTAGTAAGTTGTGTTGTTGTTGGGGATCAGGATAGTGCGCCCCGTACGGGAGATAACTATACAACTTACTGCCTTCCTCAGTGCTGCCCAACAACATCTCACAGCAATCTCACTGATGTCATTGTTACCTCTCTGACTCGGGGCTCCTCAAACCTCTGCTTGAATACCACAGCCAGTTCCCCTGATAAAGTCTACAGTACTAGCACACCTGTAGGATCTGCTGTAACTGAAGTAGTGAACCTATTGCTCCCTATTGAGTTAGTTTGACTCATCTCCTGTTCTGTGTGTTGTCCCAACAGTGACATCAAGTGAACCTATTGCTCAAAATCAGAACTGTTTGTCAGTTGTCCCCTCTGTTCTGTGTGTCTTCCCTGGTTCAGAAGGTGAGCCCCAGGGCAGTGGGGTGTCCTGTCTGGATCCCCCCAGGGTCTCAGAAGGCTTCCTCACCGCGCCCCCTTCAGGAGAGGTCACCCCCACCACCCCAGCCCCCCACGAACAGGCCCTGGTCTCCCTGGAGACCGCCATCAGCCAGCAGGTCCACCAGCCAATCGCAGATCTGCTCCTGGCCGAGTCGCACACCAATTCGCTGGCCACACTGGCGGGGGCGGGTCTTCCTGACCTGACGGCTTCATCCGATCGGCTGAACTGTGAAGCTGAGGCATCCCAGATGGAAATGTCCCCGGCGCCCCCTATTGGTGAGAGAGGAGAGATGATGGATGGAGGCAGGGAAGGTAGACTAGCTTTGGAACTGTAAAAACTATCGGCATGTTCGTTTTAGCTCGCCCCCAGCACCGGTTGTCCGAGTTTGCACATTTGAAACCATTCCACTCTTTCACAGAGTGATTTCATGAGCAGCGAGGACACACATCTTGTATTTGCAGTGATGCTGTTGACCAATCTGTCCGACAACAATCTGTCTTTTAAATATACCCGTCCATGGCTAACTACACATTGCTTCACAGTGTTGTGCTAGTGTAGATATCGGAACAAAGCAGGTGTAAATGCAACCACATTGTTTTTCCCAGGATGTTGTCATCAGCCTATAAAGAGAGGTGCTTATTGTATCAACATTTTGCTCCTCTTCCTTGTCCTCTCCTCCCCTGTCTTGCCCGCACCAGCCTCCCTGAGTCCAGACATCGTGGAGACCTCTGAGCCTGCAGCGGTGGGCGTGTCACAATTGGAAGGGTCTCCCATGGATACCAGTAGCCCCGTCTCTGCCACGCAGGAAGAGCCCAACCCTGCCCAGGCTGTCCATCTGTCTCAGGAGCTGTCTGGGAGTGGAGACAGCGGGGTGACGAACACGCACACAGACGCAGAGACCGGGTGAGGGTCTTAGAAGACAATACGAACGATACATTCCAAATTTGAACCCAAGCCCTTCTTTAGCTCTAGAAGATTTAGATAGGTTTATATCAAACATGATACATTCTACCTCACCTGTCAGAGGGCAACATGGAGCTACTACTGTTCCATATTGCTTATATCAATGGCAGAGGCTCTGAGGGAAAGATGAGCTAAACAAAACTATTTTTCTCATGCCAAGCCATTTGCCCCCTCCCTCTCTCTCCTCCCTCCCTCTGTAGCTCCACCACTGTCTCCACCCCTGGAGAGACCATGCCCCTGAGTGACCGTGCCAACAGCCAATCCCAGGCCATCCAGGAAGAGCCACTCCCATCCACCAGCAATGAGGATGAGGACCCACTGGCAGGTAAGATGAGTCTCATTGGTTGTTTCTGTCCCTCTCCCTCAGTGGTGGGCATCCAACACTATTCTAAAGTGCATGATTGTACTGCTCACCTGTTGCACAACTGGCGCCTTGATTGTACTTCATACTGTCGCCCCTCTCTCTGTCCAGGCATCAGTCTACCAGAGGGTGTTGACCCGTCCTTCTTGGCAGCTCTCCCAGAGGACATCCGTCGTGAGGTGCTCCAGAACCAGCTGGGTATTCGACCCCCGGCGCGCCCCCCTGCCTCCTCCACCCTCCCCTCCACCACCACCCCAGTACTAGGAGGAGGACCCGGGGTCACGGAGGTCAGCCCTGAGTTCCTGGCTGCCCTACCACCTGCCATACAGGAGGAGGTGAGGAACAAAATTTAGGACTATTAAAAAATTTTGTTATTTAACCAGCCATGTAGTTGTAGGACTGAACTGTGTAAGAATTATTTTGAAGACGTTATGAATTCTCAATAAAGCCTTTATATATTGTTTAACTTATTTTGGTTTAAAGTGGTATAGTTCTAGATGGTGTCTAGAAGCCTCCAAGTCTGTCGAACCTGCCTCTTCCCCTTCCTTATCCCTGTCTTTCTCTCTCCCCTTCTCGCTCCCCCAGGTGCTGGCGCAGCAGAGGGCAGAGCAGCAGCGTAGAGAGCTGTCCCAGCAGCCCACGCAGGGCGACACTCCCCTGGACCCTGTCACCTTCATCCAGACCCTCCCCTCGGAGCTGCGTCGCTCCGTCCTGGAAGATATGGAGGACAGTGTGCTGGCAGTGATGCCCCCGGACATCGCCGCCGAGGCAGCCGCGCTGCGCCGCGAGCAGGAGGTGAGTGTAAGATTCGTTTTTCTACACACTATCACCAAGTAACACAACTGTGCCAACCCACGTAGAATTTCTTCGATAAATAACAGATTTGATCAAATACTGTTTCGGCTACATCATGTGCTTAGATGTAAAACATTAGAAACCCCTTATTATATGCAGTTATTTCATCATTGCATTGTTTGTAAATTTGACATCAACAGGCTCGTCAGAGACAGCTGATGCACGAGAGGCTATTTGGCCATAGTTCGAGCTCGGCCTTGTCGGCCATCTTGAGGTCGCCTGCGTTTACTAGCCGCCTGGGGGGAAACCGAGGAGTACAGTACACCCGCCTAGCCGTGCAGAGAGGAGGGACCTTCCAGATGGGAGGAGGGGCCAACCACAGCAGGTGAGAGGGACAGGATTGTTGGTGAAGGGAGAATGTGTCTGTGTGATGTTTTAAGGAGAAGGCATGGTCTTAAGGTTCCGTCTAACGTGTCCTCTGTCCTCTCCCCAGGCCGTCCAGTTCCAGTGTGGACTCTCTGCTGCGTCTGCGCGGTCGTCTGCTCCTGGACCACGAGGCCTTGTCCTGTCTCCTGGTCCTCCTCTTCGTAGACGAACCCAAACTCAACACCAGCCGTCTGCACCGCGTGCTCCGCAACCTGTGCTACCACTCCCAGACTCGTGGCTGGGTCATCCGCAGTCTCCTCTCCATCCTGCAGCGCAGCAGCGAGAGTGAGGTGTGTGTTGAGACCACCCGCCTGGAAGACGCCAGAGGCAAGCGGACCGCCGGCGGTCAGGGAGGTTACGGAGCGAGTAAAGGATCTACGACCACAGCTACCGCTGCCTCCTCCCTCTCTTCCTCTTCCTCCTCCTCTCTGGAGTTGATCAACAGGGTGGAGTCTCGTAGCTCCTCCCAGCTCTCTTGGCTGTCCGTTTCCATGGACGCGGCTCTAGGCTGCCGCACAAACATTTTCCAGATCCAACGGGCGTCGGGGCGGAAGCACGCCGACCGGCACTCTGCTGGGGGGACGTCAGGAGGGCCCGGGGGGACCCTGGGAGGAGGGGTACAGGGGGTTACAGCTGGGGTGACGTGTCCAGGGGGAGGAGGGTCGACTGTACACATCCACCCCCAAGCCGCCCCTGTGGTCTGTCGACACGTACTGGATACTCTTATCCAACTGGCCAAGGTAGGAGACAGTTTAGAACTGGATGGGTGGATGAACATGCTACTTCTCAGGGAAAGTGGGTCTGGAATCTGTATCAGTCATTCATTTTAGGGCTCAGACCAGAGCCTTTGTATGTCTTGGTCTTTAACTCTATTTTTTTTACTTTGAAAGTGGGTTTCAAAATGTTATGGAAATAGTGAATTGTCAATGCGATGTCTCTCAATTAGTCCAGGTCATTAACCTCGTGTGTTACTCTCCTATCGCCAGGTGTTCCCCAGTCACTTCACCCAGCAGCGCTGTAAGGACCTGCTCTCCTCCTCCACCTCTGATCTGGACTCCCGTCTGTGTGCTGCTGCCTCCATCGTTACTGGAACAGCAGGAGGAGGCTCTAGATCTACCCAGACTAACACCTGCTCCACTCCCTCCTCAGCCCAGAACTCCCTGGGCGGGGGTTCCTGTGGAACGGCCATCACCCCCCAGTCCCTGGGCATCTCCACCGACTTCTGGGACCTGCTGGTGAAACTGGACAACATGAATGTGTCGAGGAAAGGCAAGGCCTCCATGAAGACTGTTCCCCTAGGGGCAGGAGGGGAGGCCGAGGGGGCTCAGTACAGCCTGGAGGCCTCTCCGCTGGGCCAGCTGATGAATATGCTGTCCCACCCAGTGATACGACGCTCCTCCCTGCTCACCGAGAAGCTGCTGCGTCTCCTGTCCCTCATCTCCATCGCCTTGCCTGATAATAAGGCTACTGAAGTCCCAGCTGGACACCAGACGCCGCAGTCTACCACCGCCGGAGCTGGCAATCCCGCCACTGCCACCAGTGCAGCAGCAACAGCCGGTGCTCCGGGCTCTGTCTCAGCCTCTGCTCAGGGGACCACTGTAGGGGTGGTAGTTCCAGCTCAGGGTTCATCTTCCACAGCTATAGTGTCCATACCCACCTCTACTGGAGCCAGCGCAACCGGTGAGAACGCACCGCAGCTTCACTTTAGAAGCAATACACTGACATCACTTTATCGGAGTGGGATAAGATGAGATTAACTTTGTCACCAAGGGGAGTTTGGGCTTGTCTACCCGTCACGCAATACTAATAGTGTCAATGTTTATCTTTGTGAACGCAACAAGGTAACGCACCATAATAGAAGACTATAATGATGTGTGATTGTGATATGTGTGTGTGATGTGATTGTGTTTTGTCTCAACAGGGAAGCACCGAGCGACCGTGCTCTGTATTGAAAGTGACACCAAGCTTGCCTCCACTGGACTCACTGAGAAACAACTGCAGCTCTCTGTCGAGGTACAGAACAGAATGCGCTCTAAAACAACACTGGGTCCCTAACTGGGGAGGCTCATAGCTCTCTACATAGCTAGGTGTATCTGTGCAGCGTCTAGTGATGTCCCTACAGTAGTACTTCCTTCCTGTTGGTCTGTTTTCTTCAATTTGGTTCATAATGAACACCACCCAGGCTTTAGTAACACTAGTGGGACTCTCCTGCGAGGCTAATGTAAGTGCCTCCCATTTTTTCTTACGTTAGGCTCTGATGAAGGCGCCCTACGCTGAAATGTACGCCTGTTTCTAGGTTCTGAAAATAAATTCAGATCAACGCAGAGTGCTGCTTTTTCTTGGGGTTTCACCTGTTGAAGTGTCCCGAGGGTAAGGAATGTTTTTTTGGCTAGAGTAACACTCTTCCCCGCCCCTCCCCAGGTGCTGACCAGTCACTCGTGTTCAGAGGAGGGTCTGGAGGATGCAGCTAACATCCTGCTCCAGCTGTCCAGAGGAGACGGAACCACTAGAGACACCGTACTGCGTCTGCTGCTGAGTGGAGCTAGACACCTGGGATACACACTCTGCAAACAGATTGGTTAGTAGGCTACATCATACACACAACCATATACAGTCAAGCTGTTTGTATTCAAAGCTGAAACTACACACACTTCCAACGGTTACATTTGTTTCATTTTTCACTAAGATTTCACTTATGAACCAATGTAATGGTCATGGTTTCAAAATTACTTGACCGATAGAACTCAGTGTATCTACTGATGGTGTTAAATTAGGTTTTCTGGACATAACGAAAGGTGCACCGCAGGGGTCAATTCTGGGTTCTGACATGTTTACATAAAATAATATTGACTTGTCTGCAAAAAATGGTAACCTGCGCTTGTATGCTGATGATACTGTTGTGTATGCTATTAGACCCTGGTCAACCATGGGTCTATCTCAACTACAGTCTGCCTTCATTGTATTACAGAAACACTTTATTGACCTGAAATTAGTATTGAATGCAGGTCAAACTAAGTATATGTTGTTCTTCTCTGATTTAGTAGGTCATGCCTGTTGCTAAATAGTAGAAAGCAGATTATTCAGTCGACGGTCCTAGATTATGGCGACGTCTATATGAACGCAGCTGCAACTTCATTAAAGCTGTTAAATGCAGTTAATTCTAGTGCACTGTGCTTTATTACGGGTGACGGTTTTAGTACTCATCACTGCATTTTCTACCAGAATGTTGGTTGGCTGCCTTTTGATATCATGTATGTTGCTACATTGCTATGTTTTCATTTATAAAGCCATTTTACTGGACTCCCACTGTACCTAACATATTTATTAGACTTTAGAGTTACCACCCCCAGTCTCAGGAATGGTTAACGCTGGAAGTTCCTTCCATCTCTACTGAATTAGGTTAACAATCTTCGTTATGTTCTGGTGCCTCTAGGGCAATTCAAAAAGCTGATTGAGAACCTTATTATTGATCAATGTCTTTGTTATTTTTGACTGTCTTCCTGCTTACATTTTGATGTGTGTTTTCAGTAATTTCTGTAATTCAGGGCTCATCTGTGAGAGACCTTGGTAGTCCCAGTATGACTCCCTGATAAAATACAGGTTACATAAATAATGTGCAAATGTAACCAACTTACTATCCTGTCTACTCCCCCTCTCTTCTCCTCCAGGCACGTTATTGGCCGAGCTGCGGGAGTACAACCTGGAGCAGCAGAGGAGAGCCCGGGCTGACGCCCAGTCACCTGACGCCCCTGCCGAGGACACCTCCATCTCCGCCAGGCTGAAGGCCGGCAAGCTCTCTAGCAGGTGAAGAGAGAGAGAGTCTTGCAACGTATGGGGGTTAGGGGTCAGAGTTAGGGTCAAGCTCTCTAGCAGGTGAAGTGATGGAGGGGGTTAGGGTTCAGGGTTAGGGTTCAAGCTCTAGGAGGTGAAAGAGGGAGGGTCTGGGGAGGCCGTAGTACCAGATGCTGTTTTTCTGGATCCAGATTAAGACCACACCTAAACTAAAAAGCACTTTCAGTTTTAGTCCAGGGGTAGGCTTCTCTATTGCTTTTTAGTCAGCTTAATCTGTGTCTAACTCAAGTGGTCTACATACTAGGACAGGGAAGACTGTGTGGAAGAACTGCTTCTAGTAGATGTATTATCTTGAGACTAAATGCCCAGTGTTAAGGACAGTGTCCTGTTGAGGCAGCTATGTGATTAGGCTGACATTTAGCTCTCTCAACCTTTCTGGCGCAGGCGTTCCGTTAGTGACCCCCCTCGACAACATCCGGTGAAATTGCAGAGCTCCAAATTCAAAATACAATAAACGCAATATTAAACCTTCATGATAATACAAGTGTCATACATGATTCTTTAGCTTAGAATCTTGGCAATCTAACCCCATTGTCGGATTTCAAAAAGGCTTTACGGCAAAAGCACAGCATTCGATTATCTGAGGTCAGCGCCCCACAACAACATATTATCCAAACAAGCACAGGGGTCACAAAATCCCAAATAGCTACAAAATAAGTCACTTACCATTGAAGATCTTCCTCTGATCGCAATCACAAGAGTCCCAGGAACACAATGAATGATCGTTTTGTTCAATAAATTCCTTCTTTATATCCCAAATAGTCCGTTTTAGTAGGCATCATTGAGATCAGTAATCCACCCGTTCAGAATGCAGACATAGGAGTTCCAAAAGTTACCAGTAAAGTTTGACCAAACAAATCAAACAACGTTTCTAATTCATTATTAGGTACTCTAATATCTAAATAAATGATAATATTTCATACGAAACTATTTTCAATAGGAAAGGGAAAGAACGCAGCGCGCTCCCTCAGTCACGCGCGCAATGAGACTAGCTTTGCCATAGAGCTCCCTGAGGATAAACAACTATTCCTCGTTGGTTTTTCTAAAAACAAGCCTGAAACCATGTATAAAGACTGACATCTAGTGGAAGCCATAGGAACTGCAATTTGGGAAGTGGAAGTCTTTGTTTTCAATAGCTTAACCTTTGAATTGGCTGGCGGGTCAACAGAAAAACAATGTGTCCTCGGGTTTCTGCCTGCCAAATCAGTTCTGTTATACTCACAGACATAATTTGAACAGTTTTAGAGTGTTTTCTATCCAATACTACCATGCATATGCATGTCCTAGCTTCTGGGCCTGAGTAGCAGGTAGTTTACTTTGGGCACCTCAGTCATCCAAACTTCTGAATTCTGCCCCCTATCCCTGTAATGAATAGTCATCGGTGGTTCTCTCCTAGTGCCAACTTTACCTATTCAGATATGGCTAAATACGACACTTTAAATAGATGAGTCTGGGAGTTTAGAGAGACCCACAGTTTAAGGCTTGAAATGAAAAAAATATTTGTATTTTATTTTAACATGGTCGTGATTTTCAAAGTTTATAGTCAACCATCTGTCGGTGTCTGATCATTTAGGCCACAGCTTTTTCCTTGGTGTGTCTGTCTGCGTTTGTCTATACTGCTCTACTGCCACTCCGTTTCTGTATAATGACAGTATTTTGCCTTGTCGCCCGTCCTCGCGTGCTGACGGGGGCGCAGGTTCGACGGCTCTGAGAGCGTGGTGATTGTGGCTGCCCAGAAGCGTACGCTGGGCGGACGAGAGCTGCAGCTGCCCTGCATGTCTTCCCTGACCTCAAAGACGTCCACCCAGAAGTTCTTCCTGCGGGTCCTGCAGGTCATCATCCAGCTCCGGGAGGACACGCGCCGCGCCAACAAGAAGGCCAAGCAGACCGGACGACTTGGTAAGACGTGTGCACTACTAACACACTCACTACCCCATTACACAGAGAGGGCAAAATCAGTCATAGTAATGGCTTCAGCCTGTTCTTGTAAAGAGATGAACCGGAACAAAACTGTTGAGCTGGTTAATATGACCAGGAAGACGAGAGCGGTTGAGAGCTTTCTCTGACAGGGATGTGATTTCCCTAATTACCAGGAATGACAGAGTTTCTAGTTTAGACTTTCTATGTTGTCTGGATCACATCTCTGCTCTGGGTGTTCTGTAACTGGTCTCCTGTGTGTCCAGGCTCTACCAGTCTGGGCTCCGCCAGCAGCATCCAGGCGGCGGTCCGTCAGCTGGAAGCCGAGGCTGATGCCATCATTCAGATGGTGAGAGAGGGGCAGCGAGCACGCCGTCTGCAGCAGGCCCCCCCGCCCTCCGCCTCTGTCGCTGCTGTCACCACCTCCGGATCCTCTGTGGCCGCCCCTCATGCCCCCGCTGCTGCCCCCGGCACGGCGAGCGCTGCCACGGTTAGCATGATGGGCCGCATCGCACTGACAGAATACTGCTACTATTGAGCAAACATGACTAAACGCAAACGTGCATATTGATCCATACGCTCACACGTTATTGCTGTTGACTACATGACTCATACCGACCACATGCTCATTCTGTAGACCTGGCTTCAAATAGTACCAGATGGCCGTTTTTTTGTTGCACTTTTGGAACTTATTGGTGCCATTGTATCAGGCTCAATCAAGTGTAGCTGAAGTATTTGAAAGAAATCAGACTATTTTAACCCAGGTCTGATGACATGCATATTGACCATTCACTCACACACTGCTATCGTTGACATCTCCATGCATATTGAACTTACTCTACGGGCATGTAAACTGACACAGTGCTATTGACAGCGTCGTTGCATTTACAATCAGCCTACAGTACAGCCCAACATCCATGATGCATGACAGTAGCTGAAAACAGACAGAGACGATCCACTGCATTCTGACGGCCTGTCCGGTCTGTCTGAAGAGGGAATGCATCCATCAGACCTGGGTCTAAGCTTGGCTGAGCTTTCCTGGCTTATTGGACCAATAGAATAGTCCTAAAATCTTGACCCCCCCCCCCAAAAAAAATCTGGAACTCCAGGCAGGCTAGAGCAGACCCTCAAAGTATTTGGAAGATTTCAAATAGTATTTGAACCCAGGTCTAGAATGGATGTGCTGGCTGCTCTCTACTGTATGATGTGAATTGATGATGTGTGTATTGGCTGGCTGTCATGGCTTCATGCTTTTGCCCCCTCCCTCCCAGTCCCCCTCGGTCTGTGTCTGTCTGTAGCCTTATGAGAATGTTAATGTCATGGTGCATCAGCATGCCCCACTGGTTTTCTGGTTTACTGGAAAACTGTCAGGCTTGTGTTGAATGAATCACATGTTTCTTTCTTTGTTTTGTTCTTTCTCTCGCCCACCCTCTCTATTTCCCTCTTTCTTTCTCCCTCTGTCTCTCTTGTTCGCTCTGATTCTCACTCTTTCTCTCTTTTTGCCCTCCCTCCATTCCTCTCTCCAGTCAGAGGTGGGGTCAGTGTCTGAGCCCCAGGCAGTTCAGAGGGATGATTCTCCCATGGATGTAGACCAGCCCTCTCCCCTGGAGCAGGACCCTGCACCCCTGGGTTAGACAGGCCTCCACCACAATAACCACTACAGTCCTCAGCTACCACAACACAGGTTCCAGCTCATCTTTATTGCAGTCACGCTGTGCAGATCAGATTTCACAATGCCTAAAAAGGTGTTTCAGGAACCACATTCGTATGGTATGGCCAAGTTCTGAGAGCAGCGTGACTGCAAAGAAAGACAATCTTGAACATGACCAGAGCCACTCAAACCACAACAGAAATACCGCGCTTTAGGGAGCACTTGTCTTGGCATAGTGATTCTAACATTATTGTGTTTGGTATTTCCTGCTCTTGTGCAGATGAAGAAGGCAACAGCCAATCAGAGACAGAGGAGCGTCTCCCGGACCTTCCCCTGCTGAGCGAGCAGCTGCTATTGGACGAGTTGTGGGACATGCTCGGGGAGTGCCTGAAGGAACTGGAGGAGTCACATGATCAACACGCTGTTCTGGGTACGTTAGGTTTACAATATTGAACCTCACATGGGTAAATCTAGGGCCCTGAGATTTTCCTGAGCGTGACATCGGTATACTAAGTGTTAACACTATGTATCTGTCGTAGAACCTCCATTGGAAAACCAATGTCCTGAATGTGTCAAAAGTAGTGGTCATTGATTTTGCAGTCATGCAGTGAAACATGGTCAACCCTCAGCCCATACGAAACAGGAAATGTTTGGAAATGGAATGTTTTGTTCTTACTGAACACAACCTTGGATAAAAGCCTTTTTCACAGGAGTGATGACGTCGTCTGCTCACATCTCGCCTCTCCCTCAGTCCTTCAGCCAGCGGTAGAGGCCTTCTTCCTGGTCCATGCCACAGAGAGGGAGAGCAAGCCCCCTGTCAGAGACACCAGGGAGAGCCAGCTGTCCCACATCAAAGATGAACCTCCCCCCCTGTCCCCCGCACCCCTCACTCCCGCCACCCCCTCCTCTCTGGACCCGTTCTTCTCCAGAGAACCCTCCTCCATGCACATCTCCTCCAACCTGCCTCCCGACACACAGAAGTTCCTCCGCTTCGCTGGTGAGTTTTGGGACTAGGAAGGAGGGTATAGCAGGGTATGGACTCCAGTATTTTCCTTGCATCCTCTCTCTTTGCCAGTCACTTAAAACATCAGGAAGTGAGGAGTCGAGAAATAATTTAGAGATTCGGCCTGGATCATTTTGGAAAGCCCACGTGTGTTAGTTGCACTGTAGGTCTTTGTCTCTCTTCCATTCTCTCCTTTTCTCTCCCTCCCTCCCCCCTACAGAGACTCACCGTACAGTGCTAAACCAGATTCTGCGCCAGTCCACCACCCACCTGGCCGACGGACCCTTCGCTGTGCTGGTTGACTACATCCGTATCCTCGATTTTGACGTCAAGAGAAAGTAAGGAAGGATTTTCTTATGGGGCGTCATCTTGGTCATGTTCATTAGTCACCTAATGGAGGAAAACTGATTAAAACAGAGACACCCTGGACTTGTCCAAAAATAAACTCATTTCGTTTTCAGTTTAAAACATGCTTTCGCTTGCTCGCCCTAATGAACAACCCTGATCTCTCTCCAGGTCAAACACTGGTCCTTTGAATGGAAGCATGCCTCTTTCATGATAACATTTGAGCTTTTTTTTATTTTTTTTATATTATTGACCCCCTCCCTCTCCCCAGGTACTTCCGTCAGGAGCTGGAGCGTCTGGACGAGGGTCTGAGGAAGGAGGATATGGCTGTCCACGTCAGGAGAGATCACGTGTTTGAAGACTCCTACAGAGAGCTGCACCGCAAGAGTCCCGAGGACATGAAGAACAGGCTGTAAGAGACTCTGCTTTCTCTGTCTCTTATGGTTTCTCTCTCTGTCTCTTGGGGTTTCTCTCTCTGTCTCTTGGGGTTTCTCTCTCTGTCTCTTATGGTTTCTCTCTCTGTCTCTTATGGTTTCTATCTCTGTCTCTTGGGGTTTCTCTCTCTGTCTCTTGGGGTTTCTCTCTCTGTCTCTTGGGGTTTCTCTCTCTGTCTCTTATGGTTTCTCTCTCTGTCTCTTATGGTTTCTCTCTCTGTCTCTTGGGGTTTCTCTCTCTGTCTCTTGGGGTTTCTCTCTCTGTCTCTTGGGGTCGGTCTCTCTGTCTCTTGGGGTCGGTCTCTCTGTCTCTTGGGGTCGGTCTCTCTGTCTCTTGGGGTTTCTCTCTCTGTCTCTTGGGGTTTCTCTCTCTGTCTCTTGGGGTCGGTCTCTCTCTGTCTCTTGGGGTCGGTCTCTCTCTGTCTCTTGGGGTCGGTCTCTCTCTGTCTCTTGGGGTCGGTCTCTCTCTGTCTCTTGGGGTCGGTCTCTCTCTGTCTCTTGGGGTCGGTCTCTCTCTGTCTCTTGGGGTCGGTCTCTCTCTGTCTCTTGGGGTCGGTCTCTCTCTGTCTCTTGGGGTCGGTCTCTCTCTGTCTCTATCTGGATTGCTTCTGTCTTTTTGTATCTTTATCTCAATGTGTTCTGACTATTATGACAGAATGACAGTCAAGTGCACTGACCTCGTACATCTCCTTTCCCCCCCACCAGGTACATAGTGTTTGAAGGAGAGGAGGGTCAGGATGCCGGAGGTCTGCTGAGAGAGTGGTACATGATCATCTCCAGGGAGATGTTTAACGCCATGTACGCCCTGTTCCGCACCTCGCCCGGCGACAGGGTCACCTACACCATTAACCCCTCCTCGCACTGCAACCCAAACCACCTCAGCTACTTCAAGTTCGTAGGTCGCGTGGTGGCCAAGGCCGTCTACGACAACCGACTGCTGGAGTGCTACTTCACACGCAGCTTCTACAAGCACATCCTGGGCAAGAGTGTCAGGTAGGGGGGCTGTGGACACACACACACTACTTCACACGCAGCTTCTACAAGCACATCCTGGGCAAGAGTGTCAGGTAGGGGGGCTGTGGACACACACATACTACTTCACACGCAGCTTCTACAAGCACATCCTGGGCAAGAGCGTCACGTAACAAAACAGACTACTTCTTGGCCCATGAGGGCAAACGGTGTTGAGATCATGGAGATGTACGTATGTAGAGATGTGTGTTGTGTTAACTGTGGAGTATCACTGTGCAGTAGTTGATTGAGCGTGTGTGTTGTGTCGTCAGGTACACAGACATGGAGAGTGAGGACTACCCGTTCTTCCAGGGCCTTGTCTACCTGCTGGAGAATAATGTCTCTACTCTGGGCTATGAGCTGACATTCAGCACTGAGGTACGTCCTTTCCGTGTTTCTTATATCAACCAAACTCAGAAAACTGCAAATTATGCAGGCCAGTGCCTCAGGATGGGTATAGAGAATGTGACCTAAATGATCACTAACGGATGCCAGCCCTTGACCCAACATTGGATAAAACATGTTAGTTACATTTCTCTATAGCATGTGACCCCACACATACTATTACATTCTGTGGAAGCACTGCTGAACTGTCTCCCTCCCTCCAATCCCTCCACCCCCCTTCTGCTTGCCTCTCATATGTCCCTCCAATCCCTCCACCCCCCTCCTGCTTGCCTCTCATATGTCCCTCTAATCCCTCCACCCCCCTCCTGCTTGCCTCTCATATGTCCCTCCAATCCCTCCACCCCCCTCCTGCTTGCCTCTCATATGTCCCTCCAATCCCTCCACCCCCCTCCTGCTTGCCTCTCATATGTCCCTCCAATCCCTCCACCCCCCTCCTGCTTGCCTCTCATATGTCCCTCCAATCCCTCCACCCCCCTCCCGCTTGCCTCTCTCATGTCCCTCCATCTTCCTCTCTCTCTCTCATGTCCCTCCATCTTCCTCTCTCTCTCTCATGTCCCTCCATCTTCCTCTCTCTCTCTCATGTCCCTCCATCTTCCTCTCTCTCTCTCATGTCCCTCCATCTTCCTCTCTCTCTCTCTCTCATGTCCCTCCATCTTCCTCTCTCTCTCTCTCTCATGTCCCTCCATCTTCCTCTCTCTCTCTCTCTCTCATGTCCCTCCATCTTCCTCTCTCTCTCTCTCTCTCATGTCCCTCCATCTTCCTCTCTCTCTCTCTCTCTCATGTCCCTCCATCTTCCTCTCTCTCTCTCTCTCTCATGTCCCTCCATCTTCCTCTCTCTCTCTCTCATGTCCCTCCATCTTCCTCTCTCTCTCTCTCATGTCCCTCCATCTTCCTCTCTCTCTCTCTCATGTCCCTCCATCTTCCTCTCTCTCTCTCTCATGTCCCTCCATCTTCCTCTCTCTCTCTCTCATGTCCCTCCATCTTCCTCTCTCTCTCTCTCATGTCCCTCCATCTTCCTCTCTCGCTCTCTCATGTCCCTCCATCTTCCTCTCTCGCTCTCTCATGTCCCTCCATCTTCCTCTCTCTCTCTCTCATGTCCCTCCATCTTCCTCTCTCGCTCTCTCATGTCCCTCCATCTTCCTCTCTCGCTCTCTCATGTCCCTCCATCTTCCTCTCTCGCTCTCTCATGTCCCTCCATCTTCCTCTCTCGCTCTCTCATGTCCCTCTATCCTCCTCTCTCAGGTCCAGGAGTTTGGTGTGTGTGAGGTACGTGACCTGAAGCCTAACGGAGGCAACATCATTGTCACTGAGGAGAACAAGAAGGAGTACGTCCACCTGGTGTGTCAGATGAAGATGACTGGTGAGACCAGACACAACACCATCACACCTGACACATCAATCACATCTATTATAGAAATACCTTTTTCACAACGTAATTTACAGATACCCAGCCTTTAAAAGTACATCTTTAATTGGCATAGTACATTTGTGAACATTCAGTCAAATAGCCAGAGATATATATTATGCAGTTATACATGTCATACACTTGTTGGAGGTGGCCATGTATAATAGGAGCATACTTAGTCAAATGTACATCAAGACTTTGTCGGGAACACTGTCTGCAAAACATGAAGTATGCGCTTTTGACCTGTGTGCTGCAATACATATCTTTTTTTTACATTTAAGAAATCCTGTAAGATAGGGATGTCTGTTTTATGTGAACCTGCCTTTCTCATAGGTTGCTTGGCAGAACACATCTTGTCGTAGTGAAGTACTACTTGTGTAGCCTTGTAAGTGTTTAACTCTGTACTCCCCCTCTCTCTGTCGTCGTCCCCCCCCCCCCTGTAGGTGCCATCCGTAAGCAGCTGTCTGCCTACCTGGAGGGTTTCTACGAGATCATCCCCAAGAGGCTGATCTCCATCTTCACAGAGCAGGAGCTGGAGCTGCTGATATCTGGCCTGCCCACTATAGATATAGACGACCTCAAGGCCAACACAGAGTACCACAAGTACCAGTCCAGCTCCATACAGGTACATACATAGACGCACACACCAGGGGCATATTCATTAGGGCAAAATGTAGCGCAACATTTTGCAATGGAAAACAAAGATGAGTGGTTTTTTTATTGGACAAGTTCCGGTAGTCCCTCCCTTCTTTTTAGTCACTTGTCTTTAGTTTGGTGCCTGATGAATACGACCCAGGACCAACAATGTCCCACAATGCCAAATGATAGTTTGTTGGTTGTATTATATACTATGCATTCATATAGATGTGCTACTGGTCAGTGTAGTGAGGCTGTGACCCTGACCGTTCCTCCCCATCACCTCAGATCCAGTGGTTCTGGCGGGCCCTGCGTTCCTTCGACCAGGCGGACAGAGCCAAGTTCCTGCAGTTTGTGACGGGCACGTCCAAGGTTCCTCTGCAGGGCTTCGCAGCGCTGGAGGGCATGAACGGAATACAGAAGTTCCAGATCCACCGTGACGACCGCTCCACCGACCGCCTACCGTCAGCTCACACCTGGTAAAGACCTATACACCCACACAGCTCACCACACCTGGTAAAGACCTATACACCCACACAGCTCACCACACCTGGTAAAGACCTATACACCCACACAGCTCACCACACCTGGTAAAGACCTATACACCCACACAGCTCACCACACCTGGTAAAGACCTATACACCCACACAGCTCACCACACCTGGTAAAGACCTATACACCCACACAGCTCACACCTGGTACCATTAATGAATACTGATGGATTGATGTCAAAAGAATGTAGTTAGTTATGCATGTAGATCTGAAGTTTCCATTCAGCCAGGTCGATATGATAGAACAGGTACTCGGGTAAAGAGCTACCATTCTCTATTCCCTTACAAACCATTTGTCTCCTCTCCTGTAGCTTCAACCAGCTGGACCTCCCAGCCTACGAGAGCTATGAGAAGCTGAGGCACATGCTGCTGCTGGCCATTCAGGAATGCTCCGAGGGATTCGGACTGGCTTAGACCTACCCACACGGAGACTCAACACACACACACACACACAATTTAGACTTGCATACTCTGACAGATTCAAGCTGATGACACACACACACACAGACACATTGTCACACACACACTCGTACTATGATAGACATTACTGGATGACTGGAAAAATGGCCTCTAGACATACAACTGGTTCCTAATCCATATAAAGAAACAGACGGACCAGCAGAGCGGTATGATTAACTGACTGACTGATATTACCTACTACACACAGCGCCTCATGTCAATAGACACAGACCTGTGCCTGGTATGTCTCCCTTCCACATTAGAATGGCAGAAACCTGAGAGGGTGTATTGAGGATAAAAACCTGGACTAATATAAGACATTTTCTCCATTTAGTTTGATTTCTCTGTACAAAAGGTTTGGGAGTTTATTTTTCTTTGTTCTTCTCTGGCTGTGTAAAAAAAAAAAAAAAAAAAGGAGAAGGTTGTTTGTGTGTGAGAACAAGATGGTTATAAAACCTTTGGGGGAAAAAATGTTGGCTGTTTCTTTTTGCGAATTTGTGACCTCATAAGCCTTGAAGGGGGGTGACATTTTTATGGGGAAGAAGGAGAAAGAGAGAAAAAAAAGAAGTTTTGAAGAAATTCAAAGAAATGCACTTTTCAAAGTTTTGTGGCATTTAAGGAAGGAAAACAAATGATGAGAACGAGAAAGGAAAGGAGATGATGAAATTAACCACAAATTCTAGAGTATTTTTGGCTATTAAATCGCTGACCCCGCCTTGAGCTTTTGAATCAGAGTGAAATAACTACGTGAATAAATGCATAAAATGGAGTCCCATTTGTCTCTTAACATTATTATATATTGAAACCTATATCACCCTTCATCTGAAACAAGCTATAGCCAATCATACTTCATCTGAAACAAAATATAGCCAATCATACTTCATCTGAAACAAAATGTAGCCAATCATACTTCATCTGAAACAAAATGTAGCCAATCAAACTTCATCTGAAACAAAATATAGCCAATCATACTTCATCTGAAACAATATATAGCCAATCAAACTTCATCTGAAACAATATAGCCAATCATACTTCATCTGAAACAAGCTATAGCCAATCATACTTCATCTGAAACAAGCTATAGCCAATCATACTAGACCTTAATTATAAAAAGATGTACTGTTGTAATAGTGTGCTATTGCACTAATGCAAATGATTTGAAACAATTGTTTAATTTTGTGGAGGACCTCTTCCCTGAAGATTGTGTGCTCGTCCTTATGGTCATTTTGAATTGTCCTTGAGCGTTCCCTGGCAGAGCAAATTAAAACCAGTCATAGTGAACACCTCTCCGAAGAGCCTGGATGGGTCACAGCGTGGGACCAATCAGAATCTACCATCACAAGGTCACTCAAGTCCGCACTGCCCATCAGCAGAGAGAATCTTAATGAACACATGTAACAGAATTCCATGCAACATTTGAGCCAGGTTAATTGCCATGACACTTAGCTATGAGGAAAATGTGTTTCTGTTGTGTCTTTATCATGCTCCTCTCCTCCGTCCCCCCTGTACTGGCCTTTGCTATGTGTTAGTGGATACTGATGGACTGTACGACCCCTTACCAGACTGGCCTGTGAGGAGGCTGCAGAGAAAAGCAGGCAGCTGGAGCTAGAAACGCAAGCATTTCGCTACACCCGCAATAACATCTGCTAACATGTATGTGACCAATAAAATTTGATTCGATTTGAGCTGCGGTTCAGGATCTATTTGAGTTGTCTGGCCGACTCCTATGGCCATGTGTGATGTCGTGACAGCACAAATGGGTTTGGAACCAGGCTAGCTTTGTCCTGTTAAGACAGGCTGGTGCAACTAGCATGCTGAGATGACAGTGAATCAGACCTCCAGACACAGCTGTCTTGTCATGTAACACAGACGGTGCTAGCTAGTCTATTTGCCTGCAGCACTACTGGTCTGCAGTCTGGGTCTCAGCCTCACGGTCTCACTGCTGATGGAAGTGACAGGTCCAAGAGTGGGCCATTCATTTGGACAGGGTGGCAGTGAGTTGCATTTTGATTGTGGCATTTTGTCACATGGTTCATGTTGTGATTCATTCACCCCAGAAGGTATTGATTTGCAGCATCACTCTAGGATTCATCATGTGGTCATCTGGAGTGAGACCGGAATGACCACTGACTTTCCTGGTTAAATAAATGTTAAAAAATTAACACCACTACCTGTCTGTCCTCCATTGCAATATCCTCCTGTCCGGTTTCACATTTGAGCTGGTTCCTAATGATTTCCCCATGACTGATTGGTGATGAGATTGTTTTCTTCCTCATCAGCACCTGGTCAGAAGGACACAGAGGGAGAGACTGGTCATGTGGTCTGAGGTGTCTGCTGCTCTGACAGTGTAACCTGGTCCTCAAGGTAATAGCACACAGCAGTGTCTGATGTGTGAGACAGAATGAGACGCTAGCCGTCTGGACCAGGGCTCGGTTTCCCGATAGGGATGGAATTTAGGCTTAAGAGTGTTTTAACGATGCATCTGTCATTCCAATGGCCGAAAATGCAATATGCATTTCCCAAAACACCATGCAGAGAGAACTGTTGTTTGAGGCATGGGTTGATACTGATAGGATTGAAAGAATGGGAGCACTGCTCTCGGATCAGCTTTGTCCATTCAAATTTTACATTAACGTAATTATTTCTCAATACAGACGACAGATCAGCTTCTAGAGCGATCTTGCCACCTACCATTGCAAATGTTGTAGCGGCTTATTCTAATGCACACAATGCACTGAATCAAGATTTGGCACATAAACATGTTAAATTTGCTGAAAATAAACGCAGTTGACATTGTTTAAAAAAATAAATGTTTTAAAAGTCCTTTCACTGTCAACTACGTTTATTTTCTGTTAACTTAACATGTGTAAATATTTGTATGAACATAAGATTCAACAACTGAGACATAAACTGAACAAGTTCCACAGACATGTGACTAACAAATGGAATAATGTGCCCCTGAACAAAGGGGGGGGTCAAAATCACAAGTAACGGTCAGTATCTGGTGTGGCCACCAGCTGTGGTAAGTCCTGCCTTTGCATCAAATCTATTTATATAGCCCTTCTTACATCAGCTGATATCTCAAAGTGCTGTACAGACACCCAGCCTAAAACCCCAAACAGCAAGCAATGCAGGTGTAGAAGCACTTTGCAGTTCTCTTCATGGACTGCACCAGATATGCCAGTTCTTGCTGTGAGATGTTACCCCACTCTTCCACCAAGGCACCTGCAAGTTCCCAGACATTTCTGGGGGGAATGGCCCTCACCCTCCGATCCAACACGTCCCAGACATGCTCAATGGGATTGAGATCTGGGCTCTTCGCTGGCCATGGCAGAGCATTCCTGTCTTGCAGGAAATCACGCACAGAACGAGCAGTATGGCTGGTAGCATTGTCATGCTGGAGGGTCATGTCAGGATGAGCCTGCAGGAAGGGTACCACATGAGGGAGGAGGATGTCTTCCCTGTAATACACAGCGCAAACACAATAGCTCACTGGCTAACACCGTCAAACAAGCTCGGAACGAACACCCACAAGCTTACTATCCTTCGTTCAGTTTACTTTGGTCTACTCACTGAAACAGGAATGGAAGAGCTGTTACCATTCAAACAAATGTTTCTGTCAAACATATATCCCACCTTCATTACCTACTTGAGCCCTGCAGCCCACGTTGGCTTGCCTATCTTACAACTCAGAGCTTGCAAGCACAGCTTTTAAGGCATCAAAAGTTCACAACACTAAGAGCCCTGACCACTCGGTTTTGAAGTTTGACCAGGAGCACTCACTCCAGTTAGAGGCTGCATTATCAGGTATTGGAGCGTTGAGAGATGACGCACAACGGTTTCTACCACGAAACCACGATTCCAATAACCTCCGCGGTCAAAATAACTGTAAAGTACGTCGCCATCAAAACGACTACCGCGACAATCGACCTGTTCACTACGTTCCTGCGTCCAACCCACACAAAGTGTCAGAGCACAAGGGTAACAAAGGGTTGAAGGGCGATCAAAACGTAGACCAATGTTCTCCAGAAGTTCCAATACGTGAAGAACTAAAGAGAGAAAAAATTGAGAAAAGGGTAAAAGATAAGTCACAAGGACTAGATGGGGAATTACCGGGCACCAGGTCCGCAGGAATTAACACCCATGGCAAGGACGTTAAAATTCAAATTTCTCCCGCTCTCATTCAAGACCCTATCCAGGGCCCGCTTGATCAAGAAACAAGCCCACGGGCTTTGTCTATAGACTCTGATACAAAGGTTGCGAAGGGTTAGGATTAAGGTTAGAGGGACGCGAGAGAGAGGAGAATGGAGGGACGCAAGAGAGAGAGGTCAAACGCTTCGTTAAAGCCAAGCCCACTCAAAATCTGAAAAGTCGATCTGCTTCCACTTTGAACAGAAATGGCACATCACGTCGTTGCGAAAGACCACTCCAATTTGTGGGGAATATGTCCACTAAACACAAATCTATACGACCGTACCTGGAAACAGTCCTGGAGGACTGCTTAACTTGTCATGCGCTAATTGATTCGGGTGCGACAATATCACTCATCTCTCAAACATTGTTCGATGATCTCAAAAGAGTTTTGAAGCCAGCTAAACGTTGGTTAAAAGTGGAACGATTGCGACACTACACTTCGAGAGGTCACTCAGACTACCTCGCCTCTCACATTGAGAGTCATGTTGAAACTACACTTCAGGACGTATCACTCATTCACCCTGTGTATGTTACCAGCCTCGAAACTGTACCCCTGCTACTTGGAGCAGACTTGATGGATCGGTACTCCCACTGATGGATTGGAAAACCAACCAGGTACGGTCACAGGCCACAGTGCCTTCTCCACTGACCACACTGTCTTCCCCTAACGCTAGCTGCAACGCAGTCATTCACGAGGGGTATCTGTCGAAAGCACCCCTTGGGAAAAAGACGTTTAGAAACCTCTTGGTGCAGAATCCGATCCAAGGAGATATTACGATATCTCGACACATTCCATCAGCCAACCTGATTTTGACCATTCTTTTCATGATTTCAAGCCAGCTGTCTCTGTGAATGAGCAACTTCCCTCCTCCTTGCAGTTGTGCAATACGGTAGTTGAGATGAACTTCTCTTGCCCTTCAGACACTTCCGCAAGCACTGCGGGGGGGGGGGGGGGGGGGGGGGAGCATCATGTAAATGCTCTAATCATGAATTCCGGTAGAATATTGTTTCAGAACAAATTGGTAGGATATCTGGTCCCCTTGAGTACCAGTACCAATACCAGCAACAGTCAGTCCAGCTACAATCAGTAACAAGGTTAGAGACCTAACCAATCAAATTACCCTTGACAACAGCGACATAGTAGTTAGGAGTCACTCAGAGTGCAACACGGAGAAGGGAATCTCCAGTGCACTCTTCCAATGGTTAACACACATGCCACTAATTAATAGAATCCTCCATTCAGGAGGAAAATTATTAGAAGTCATGAACCATGATCACACCACGTACGACTGGTCCAATACTTAAAGGGTACATCCGTCGTGAGGTTAGCTCCTCCGTGGATAACACAGCTATGAAATAGACTTCATACCTATCGCCACTACAATAGTGGAAGACACAGTGACTTGTAGTAAAACCACTACAGACTCCCTCGACACCAATTCTGACTGACCTCCAGGCATTGACCTGAAAATTACCTGACTACGTCAGACTCATTTTGAGCAAGTTGTAATCTGCCTGGATACTTGGTTTTCTTCCCTTGACATGTGCGCTTGTGTAAGCATAAACGCACATGCACAACGGAACATCCAATTAGGATTTATGCTAGGATCACTTAAGGGTCCGAGCAAAATACCAGCCTTAGTAAAGTTGAACATTTACTTTGAGGCCTTTGACTCTACAGCTACAGTACTCACCAGTTTTCTTCCCAGAAGTCCATAGGTCATCCCTGTAGACTGCCCAAAACTAGTGCCTTACAGCTGTAGACTTACCATATAGTTATCAACTTAGGAATTTAGTGCCTAAGCAACACACCAAGTAGAAAAACCCTGGATTTGACATTAGAGACAATGCCATGATAGTAATTTTGCCAGGACATTGGACGTATATAGAACACTGTCCAATTAGATGATTTTTGTGTGAGAACTATGTTTTGTATATCTTTTGTTTATGCTTTCATTGCTTTTCAGTTCAGTTCCTTTGACACTTAGGAAGTGATAGAGCCATAAACAAAGTCCCCATACAACCATCACTTACGCCACAACGGCACTCATTGGGGAATGAATGTAATTATATATATTTTGTTAGTGTGTGTGCGTTGTTAACATCTGCCTAAGTTACTGCCCAGATCTTCCAGTCTGGATGACCAGACGACGGGTCCAGAACGGCGATCCCAAATCCGGACACCCACTGCCCCTCCTTGTGGCGGCCTGCCCCGCTGTCAGAGAGCCTACCAAGGTAAACCACCAGAGGGGGGGACCGCAACGACGATCACCAACCAGGACATCCCCTGGCCCTTCCTGTGGTACTTTGCAGCTTCCAGGAAACCTACCAAGGTAAACCACGAGAGGGGGACCGCGATCACCAACCGGACATCAACTGCCCATCCTTGTGGTGGACTGCTCCGCTTTCAGAGAGCCTACCAAGTTCAACCACCAAAGGGGACTGCAACGATGATCTACAAACAGGACATCACGTGGTCATTATCTTTATGTTGATTTGTAACTTGCAGGATATATACAAGATCCAAACCACCAGGGGGGGACTGTCATGACATGGCCCTCTTTGGGTATAGCAAGTGCCTTCCCCCGCTCTCCCTCTTAAACCCAGGTTCTGTTATCAGGTCGTAAATTCCTAGAGGAGACTCTCTCCCTCCTGCAGTATAGAGAGAGAAAGCTTCACAGTAGAACAAAGGAATTTCTTCTACCTCACAGAACTTAAGAACTGAACAATATTGGCAACTTTATTTGTTGTCAACTTTGTTCTGAAGTTATCAGAGGTCACAGAGAGACGGATAAAAGGTGTGATAATGTTTAGTGGGTATCTTCTGTGTATAAAAAGATGCAGGAGGGCAAAAATGCCCACTTTCCCTCTTACCTCCACATCTCTCTCCCCCCATCCTCCATCCCCCATCTTCCCTCCCTCTCCTCTATCTCTAGCCTTGTCTCATAGCAAACTCCCGTTACCGGCTTTAGCGTGGAATTTTTGTCCCACTTGAGAACTTGCTTCTACAACAGAGGGAACTCTTCCACTAGTACTTTGCACGCTTCTAGAGAATCCCCCTCATACAGCCAGCCATCATTCTCTGATGGCTTGTTGCACCGTGTGTGTGTTTGGCTTTGTTTAGACAGGCAGCCCAATTCTGATATTTCTACCACTAGTTGGTCTTTTGACCAATCTCATTAGATCTTTTTCAGAGCTGATCTGATTGGTCAAAATACCAATTTGTGGGAAAAAATATCATAATTAGGCTCCCTGTCTAAACACGGTGTGTGTGGCTCTGACTGGCTAGTACCCCTTCAGCCCCCAGGAGGATACCAAAACATGGTTGGTGGGTGACAGAAACAAATCTTTATAACCTTTATGCTTGAGCCGAAAATGTGGTTGGATGCTCCATATGAAGGGTGTGACGCAATCGCGGAGCCTCCAATCCCTAACCTTAAAATAGCCTTTGTCATCGTGGGGATGTGGGAAATGTACCCACAAGGGAGAATTTTCTTTGTTTTACTATCGCTGTGGAGACTTTTAGGGATTACCGGTACCCACAAGGATAGCAATACAAGCACACACACACACACAAACAGGCTATTGGCCACACATGATTTAGACTGAGTGAAGGCATCAGCTACGGTGTGCGGGCAGCTTGGGGATTTAGTTTCACCGATTAAAGTAGAAAATAATTTGTCGCTTCACACTGGGATTTAGCTGGAAGATGAATGAGGGAATTTACCTTGTCAATGCACTGTGCTGCCAGTTTCACAATATATTTTGAGTAATTGTGTTGATAACAATTGTGGTTCTACAGTACACCTACTCCAGGGTTTTTATATTTACTACATTAGTGAAGACATCAAAACTATGAAATAACTCATATGGAATCATGTAAACAAATCAAAATATATTTTAGATTCTTCAAAGTAGCCACCCTTTGCCTTGATGACAGCTTTGCACACTCTTGGCATTCTCTCAACCAGCTTGATGAGGTAGTCACCTGGGATGCATTTCAATTAACAGGTGTGCCTTGTTAAAAGTACATTTGTGGTATTTCTTTCCCTCTTAATGTGTTTGAGCAAATCAGTTGTGTTGTGACAAGGTAGGGGTGGTATACAAAAGACAGCCCTATTTGTTTATTGACCAAGTCCATATTATGGCAAGAACAGCTCAAGTAAGCAAAGAGAAATGACAGTCCATCATTACTTTAAGACATAAAGGTCAGTCAATATGGGACATTTCAATAACTTTGAAAGTTTCAAGTGCACTTGCAAAAACCATCAAGCTCTATGATGAAACTAGCTCTCATGAGGACCGCCACATGAAAGGAAGACCCAGAGTTACCTCCGCTGCAGAGGATAAGTTCATTAGAGTTACCAGCCTCAGAAATTGCAGCCCAAATAAATGCTTCACAGAGTTCAAGTAACAGACACATATCAATATCAACTGTTTCGAGAAGACTACCTGAATCAGGCCTTCATGGTCGAATTTCTGCAAAGAAACCACTATTAAAGGACACCAATAAGAAGAAGAGACTTGCTTGGGCTAAGAAACACGAGCAATGGACAGTAGACCGGTGGAAATCTGTCCTTTTGGTCTGATGAATCCAAATTTGAGATTTTTGCTTCCAACCGCTGTGTCTTTGTGAGACGCAGAGTAGGTGAACGGATGATCTCTGCATGTGTGGTTCCCACCGTGAAGCATGGAGGAGGAGGTGTGATGGTGTGGCCGTGCTTTGCCGGTGACACTGATTGTGATTTATTTAGAATTCAAGGCACACTTAACCAGCATGGCTACCACAGCATTCTGCAGCGATACGCCATCCCATGTGGTTTGGGCTTAGTGGGACTATCATTTGTTTTTCAACAGGACAATGACCCAACAACTCCAGGCTGTGTAAGGGCTATTTGACCAAGAAGGAGGGTGAGGGAGTGCTGCATCAGATGACCTGGCCTCCACAATCACCCGACCTTGACCCAATTGAGATGGTTTGGGATGAGTTGGACCGCAGAGTGAAGGAAATGCAGCCAACAAGTGCTTGAACTCCTTCAAGACTGTTGGAAAAGCATTCCAGGTGAAGCTGGTTGAGAGAATCCCAAGAGTGTGCATGATTCCGTATGTGTTATTTCATAGTTTTGATGTCTTTCTATTATTCTACAATGTAAAAAAGAGTAAAAATAAACAAATACACTTTAATGAGTCGGTGTGTCCACATTTTTGACTGGTGCTGTACATGTCTCATGCATACAGTATCTGTTGCTGTTTTTATGACAGATGAGTGGATGCTCTTTTTTTAATCACACAGTACTGACAGTCTAATAATGTGTTGTGATAGTTGATTTAATCACACAGTACTGACAGTCTAATAATGTGTTGTGATAGTTGATTTAATCACACAGTACTGACAGTCTAATAATGTGTTGTGATAGTTGATTTAATCACACAGTACTGACAGTCTAATAATGTGTTGTGATAGTTGATTTAATCACACAGTACTGACAGTCTAATGTGTTGTGATAGTTGATTTAATCACACAGTACTGACAGTCTAATGTGTTGTGATAGTTGATTTAATCACACAGTACTGACAGTCTAATAATGTGTTGTGATAGTTGATTTAATCACACAGTACTGACAGTCTAATGTGTTGTGATAGTTGATTTAATCACAGTACTGACAGTCTAATAATGTGTTGTGATAGTTGATTTAATCACACAGTACTGACAGTCTAATAATGTGTTGTGATAGTTGATTTAATCACACAGTACTGACAGTCTAATAATGTGTTGTGATAGTTTATTTAATCACACAGTACTGACAGTCTAATAATGTGTTGGGATAGTTGATTTAATCACACAGTACTGACAGTCTAATAATGTGTTGTGGTAGTTTACTTATTGTTTCTTCACATATTCAAATTATTTATAGATACAGTATGTATGGTGTAAATAGTGGGCATATTGCAATGAGCTGCACTGTATTACTGTTTCCAGTAGGTGATGGATTTTGATTTGATTTGATTAGGATTCCCATTAGTTGACGCCAATGGTGACAGCTAGTCTTACTGGGGTCCAACACAACGAAAAATACATTACAGACAAAACATTTTACAGTTGACATACCTTTAAAAACATGAACATGTAATGTGTGTGTGTGCTCATCTGACAGTTACACATGTCAATACATACACTCAACAAGTAGGTCACATGGGGGAGAGGCGTTGCTTTGTTTGTTTTTTGAAACCAGGTTTGCTGTTCACTTGTGCTATATGAGATGGAAGGGAATTCCATGCAATATTTGCTCTGTATAATACTGTACATTTCTTTGAATTTGTTCTGCAAGATCATGATGTTGTACTGCAGGACAGATTGGATTAAACCATTTCAATGTGGTTCGTTTCTAGCAGGGTTGGGATTAATCCAGGAAGTACACTGAAATTAAAATGATCTGCAATGCTTTTCAATGACGAAAATTCGGAATTGGAATTTCTTTCTGAATTGACTGGAATTAAAAGAGAATTGACCCCAACCCTGGTTTCTAGCCTGGTCATTCAATTTTCCTGTGTATTCTTATCACCTGTCTGTTCTGTGTTTTTCCAAGTTCAACCATTTCTAAGGGTTGAACGAACAGTTGAAGAATTTGAATCAATTCTTGTCTGGTAAGTATTGATACTTTTGATCATGTAGTGACACCTGCTCATCCAACATCTCAATCCATAATCAAGGGCATTAATATGGATTTGGTCCCCCCTTTGCTGTTATAACAGCCTCCACTCTTCTGGGAAGGCTTTCCACTAGATGTTTGAACATTGCTGTGGGTACTTGCTTCCATTCAGCCACAATAGCATTTGTGAGGTCGGGAACTGATGTTGAGCGATTAGGCCGGGCACGCAGTCGGCGTTCCATTTCATCCCAAAGGTGTTCGATGAGGTTGAGGTCAGGGTTCTGTGCAGGCCAGTCAAGTTCTTCCAAACCATTTCTGTATGGACCTCACTTTGTGCATGGGGGCATTGTCATGCTGAAACAGGAAAGGGCCTTCCTTAAACTGTTGCCACAAAGTTGGAAGCACAGAATCGTCTACAATGTCATGGTATGCTGTAGCGTTAAGATTTCCCTTCACTGGAACTAAGGGGCCTGAACCATAAAAAACGGCCCCAGACCATTATTCCTCCTCTGCCAAACTTTACAGTTGGCATTATGCATTGGGGCAGGTAGTGTTCTTCTGGAATCCATCAAACTCAGATTCGTCTGTCGGACTGCCAGATGGTGAAGCTTGACTCATCACTACAGAGAACGCGTTTCCACTGCTCCAGAATCCAATGGCGACAAGCTTTACACCACTCCAGCCGACGCTTGGCATTGCTTGGCATAGGGTGCTCCTGACGAAAAGTTATTGTGCTGACGTTGCTTCCAGAGGGAGTTTGGAACTCGGTAGTGTTGTATCTTTGGCTATGCCGGATTAAGTGATATGACATGCTATTCTATAAAATCATTTCTCTCTAATTAATATTACCTGATTAAGCTAATCATGTAAATGTAATTAACTAGACAGTTGGGGCACCACGAAAGAATGTTTAGAGCTGTTATCTTCCGAATAAACTCTTAAAGACCTAGTAATCTTTTACATCAGTAGCAGTCAATATTTAATCATCACTTTATTTAGTCTCATCTGAAAGTTGTAATTTCTTGGTTATCTTCACGAACCCTGGCTAACAAGTTGAATCAGCAATACAAAATTTGGTTTAATTATTTATTTCCTAAATACCTAAATAATCACACAGAATTACATATGCACAGAATGTATCATACCTTGATTACAAATTATGTCATAAAGGAAAATGTCCCTAGCGGACGGAATAGATATGACAGCTGGTTACACAAAGAAAGGGGGTTGGGTTTGAGTGAAAGAGCGGGAAGACTGAGGAGCAAAAAGGTTTTGTGTCTCTATCGGGCCATAGACAGCTATGCTATCGTAAATACAGTATCTTATGCATTCTAAATAACCGCCCATTTGAAAAAGGAAAATGCAATAAATATTTACTCTGAGCTGCGCTTCGGTAGATTGGTCGTAGATAGAAGGCGGGTTGGTCCAGCATGGATCTCTGGTCCTCTGAAGAATGTCTAGTGGTGAACTGGAGCGTGGTAGAATGGATACTCTGTCCGTCCTCTCCTAGCCCTCGTTCAGCGGGTGGAGAGGGTATCACTTCTTTAGTGAATAAGAGTTCAAAGTTCATACCAAGTTGCCATGCTATATGCTCAAGCTATATTCTGGCTGGTATAGTCGAAATTCATCCTTTCGGCGTGTCGATAGTCACCTTCACATTGAACACGATGCTAATTTCGTTAGGTTATTATCTGAGCCTTTTTAACATAGGACCGTCGTCCTCACGTCCTCGGAACAGGAAGTTGAATTTTCATCAACGGGTTTATATAGTGGTGAAAGAAGGGCGTGTTTCATAGTTTACAACCCATGTCTGTTCACTTGGGCGGGGCCTCTGAGTGAGCAGAGTGGTGTTCTTATGACAAACCGTTCTCTCATTAAGAAGCTAAAAATTACATTTCATTTTTTCACAAATAGTTTCATATTTAAACATTTAAATTGCACAACAACTCCATGTGAATCTGATAACTAGAATGTGAAGATTTTCCAAGATACAGTTTATGTCGTCCTATCATCAGTAATAATGTCTCAGACGCCAACTGATCAGACATCATATTCATTAAGTACCAACGCATATTTTCAACTGGTTGGATTACCGAAATATGATTCAGGTTCCCACCTTTTGATGTTACCAGACTCTCTATGTTAACAAAGGGATTTTCAATAGTCACATCGGTAGAGTAGAGAGAAGAAAAAGGGGAAAGGTATTTATGGGGGTCATAAACCTCCCCCAACAGGTCAACGTCATGACAGTAGTGAGTGTTGCAACCAAGGACAGACAATTTTTACATGCTACTCGCTTCAGCACTTGGCGGTTCCGTTCTGCGAGATTGTGTGGCCTACCACTTTGTGGCTGAGCCATTATTGCTCCTAGACGTTTCTACTTCACAATAACAGCACTTAGGGGCAGCTCTAGCCGGGCAGAAATTTACGAACTGACTTGTTGGAAAGGTGGCATCCTATGATGGTGCCACGTTGAAAGTCACTGAGCTCACTGAGCTTTTCTTTGGAGATTGCATGGCTCTGTGATCAATTTTACACACCTATCAGCAACGGGAGTGGCTGAAATAGCCAAATCCACTAATTTGAAGGGGTGTCCACATACTTTGTATACAGTGCATTTGTAAAGTATTCAGACCTCTTGACCTTTTCCACATTTTATTCTAAAATCAATTAAATAAAAATGTCCTCGTCAATCTACACACAATTCCCAATAATTACAAAGTGAAAACAGACCCTTTGCTATGAGACTCAATTGAGCTCAGGTGCATCCTGTTTCCATTGATTGTCCTTGAGCTGTTTTAACAACTTGATTGGAGTCCACCTGTGGTAAATTCAATTGATTGGACATGATTTGGAAAGGCACACACCTGTCTATATAAGGTCCCACAGTTGACAGTGCATGTCAGAGCAAAAACCAAGCCATGAGATCAGACGATTTATCCGTAGAGCGACGAGACAGGATTGTGTCGGGCCACAGTTCTGGGGAAGGATACCAAAACATTTCTGCAGCATTGAAGGTCCCCAAGAACGCAGTGGCCTCCATCATTCTTTTATGGAAAGATTTGAGAACTTTTCCTGGAGCTGGCCGCCCGGCCAAACTGAGCAATCGGGGGAGAAGGGCCTTGGTCAGGGAGGTGACCAAGAACCCGATGGTCACTCTGACAGAGCTCCAGAGTTCTTCTGTGGAGATGGGAGAACCTTCCAGAAGGACAACCATCTCTGCAGCACTCCACCAATCAGGCCTTTATGCTAGAGTGGCCAGACAGAAGTCACTCCTCAGTAAAAGGCACATGACAGACCGGTTGGAGTTTGCCAAAAGGCACCTAAAGGACTCGCAGACCATGAGAAACAAGATTCTCTGGACTGATGAAACCAAGATTGAACTCTGGCCTGAATGCCAAGCGTCACATCTGGAGGAAACCAGGCACCGCTCATCACCTGACCAATACCATCCCTACGGTGAAGCGTGGTGGCAGCATCGTGCTGTAGGGATGTTTTTCAGCGGCAGGGACTGGGAGACTAGTCCGGACCGAGGGAAAGATGAACAGAGCAAAGCACGGGGAGATCGTTGATGAAAACCTGCTCCAGAGCACTCAGGACCTCAGATTGGGACGAAGGTTCACCTCCCAACAGGTAGCTGGATCGAATCCCCTGGCTGACAAGGTACAAATCTGTCGTTCTACCCCTGAACAAGGCAGTTAACCCACTGTTCCCTGATAGGCCGTCATTGTAAATAAGAATTTGTTCTTAACTGACTTGCCTAGTTAAATAAAGGTAAAACATTTTTTTTAAACAGGACAATGACCATAAGCACACAGCCAAGACAACGCAGGAGTGGCTTCGGGACAAGTCTCTGAATGTCCTTGAGTGGACCAGCCAGAGCCCGGACTTGAACCTGATCAAACATCTCCGGAGAGACCTGAAAATAGCTGTGCAGCGACGATCCCCATCTAACCTGACAGAGCTTGAGAGGATCTGCAGAGATGAATGGGAGTAACTCCCCAAATACAGGTGTGCCAAGCTTGTAGCGTCATACCCAAGAAGACTCAAATGGATTAAATCTACACACAATAAATACCCCATAATGACAAAGTAAAAACAGGTTTTTAGAAATATCACATTTACATGAGTTTGAGTATTCAGACCCTTTAGTTCTTTGTTGAAGAACCTTTGGCAGTGTGATTACAGCCTTGAGAGTAAACGCTGTAACGTAACAAAATGTGGAAAAGGTGAAGGGGTCTGAATACTTCCCGAATGCGTAATTACTGAAGATAAAACAAAAAAACCTCCTGAAAGCATTTGATATCTCATTCAATAGGCTACTTCCACTAGACTGTGAAGCCACAACACTTAGCACTCGTCTCTCCTGATGGTTTTAGATGGAGGGAGAGAGGAAACTACGGTTCTAGAGCAGCTCATTAATAAACAGTACTTAGTGTGTGTTGGAGGCAGAATGCTCTCAGACTAATACAGCACTGCTCTCCCAGATAAATCACAATATTACTGCACTCTCTCACCATAAGAGAGAGAAATGAGAGAGAGAGAAATTATAAAAGCAGGGGGGAGCAGGATACTGAGAATGAAATGAAAGGGGACCACATAGTGAGTGAGTTCATTACTGTAATTGGTTTAATGTTCCCAATTGGCAAAATGGGCAATATTTTCTTAATGGCAGAATGGGCTTAAGTTAAGTGTGTTATTTTGCTGGGAATTGATGACAGTGATGAACCATTCCCTTTGGCACAGTGGCACAGCCTTGCATTTTCATTAATTCACACTGACTCAACTCCTATGATCCTACTCCAAGTGCATTCTGCATTGGGAGTGCCTAGTCTTGTGTTGCCATCCTTGACGTCAGACATTCTAAGAGGACTTAGGCACCTCCTAGCCTCGGAAGCCCGTCTCATTCACATGTGAGAAGCCTGGGCTTCCGAGGCCAGGGTGTGCCCAACAACGCCTCTTAGGGGGCCTGACGCCAATCTTAGATTTTTGGAGGGGGGATAATTTCTTATCCTATATTTTATGTTTTTTTTTCTCCATTGATTGCACATTTTAGTCTAGGACTAGCTGTCCCCATAGGAGAACCCTTTGAAGAAGCCTTTTTGGTTCCAGGAGGAAACCCAAAAGGGTTCTACTTGGAACCCTAAAAAATTCTCCAATAGGGACAGCCGAAGAACCCTTTCGTCTAAGAGTGTACAGTATGGCATACATTGACAGTAAAATTATAATGCTTTTATGAAATTAATTGAACCTTTGTTTTTTAGGCTTGCAGTAAAAAACAATCTTTGACATATCATTTCTTGTATCCTATGTTTCCATGGTACAGAGACTGATCAGAAAATGACCCCTTCAGCACTGACAGTATATCAAATGTTTGGAGGGGTGTTATAGCTGTGTTCCAAACGGCACGCTGTTTCCTACAGGGAATAGGGTGCCATATATACTGAGTATACCAAACATCATATACTGAGTATACCAAACATTATATACTGAGTATACCAAACATTAGATACTGAGTTTACCAAACATCATATACTGCGTATACAAAACATTATATACTGAGTATACAAAACATTATATACTGAGTATACCAAACATTATATACTGAGTATACAAAACATTATATACTGAGTATACAAAACATTATATACTGAGTATACCAAACATTATATACTGAGTATACCAACCATTATATACTGAGTATACCAAACATCATATACTGAGTATACCAAACATCATATAATGAGTATACCAAACATTATATACTGAGTATACCAAACATTATATACTGAGTATACCAAACATTAGGAACCCCTTCTTTCCTTAGGAGAGAGATGGGGTTCTCTCTGGATCGCATGGCTCTCTGGGTTGCTGGACTCTCTGGATCGCATGGCTCTCTGGGTTGCTGGACTCTCTGGATCGCATGGCTCTCTGGGTCACGGGACTCACTGGATCGCTGGGCTCTCTGGGTCGCTGGGCTCTCTGGATCGCTGGGCTCTCTGGGTCACTGGACTCACTGGATCGCTGGGCTCTCTGGATCGCTGGGCTCACTGGATCGCTGGGCTCTCTGGGTCGCTGGACTCACTGGATCGCTGGGCTCTCTGGATCGCTGGACTCACTGGATTGCTGGGCTCTCTGGATCGCTGGGCTCTCTGGATCGCTGGGCTCACTGGATCGCTGGACTCACTGGGTCGCTGGACTCACTGGATCGCTGGGCTCTCTGGATCGCTGGACTCACTGGATCGCTGGACTCACTGGATCGCTGGGCTCTCTGGGTCGCTGGGCTCTCTGGGTCGCTGGACTCACTGGATCGCTGGACTCACTGGATCGCTGGACTCACTGGATCGCTGGGCTCTCTGGATCGCTGGGCTCTCTGGATCGCTGGACTCACTGGATCGCTGGACTCACTGGATCGCTGGACTCTCTGGATCGCTGGGCTCTCTGGATCGCTGGGCTCACTGGATCGCTGGACTCACTGGATCGCTGGGCTCTCTGGATCGCTGGGCTCTCTGGATCGCTGGGCTCTCTGGATCGCTGGGCTCTCTGGATCGCTGGACTCTCTGGATCGCTGGGCTCTCTGGATCGCTGGACTCACTGGGCTGAGCTGGACTCATTGGACTCAGCTAGTCATCAGGTACATGTACTTTTGTTACAGTACACACGCACGCACACACACAGTTGGACCTAACCTCCCAATCCTGACACAGAACAGTAGTGACACTTTCTTTCTAGTTTAAAGGTCAGGGTGTATCTGAAGCTGAATAGTCCTCCACCTCTCAGGTCAAATGTGCATCCCAAATGACACCCTGTTATCTATGGGCCCTAGTCAAAAGTAGTGCACTATACAGGGAATAGTGTGCCGTAGGGCTCTGGTCAAAAGTAATGCATTATATAGGGAATAGGGTGCCATTTGAGATGCACACTAAATCTCCATTCCTTCTCACTTTGACATCATACCTGCTCTCTGCCACTGTACCCTTAGTCCCATACCCTCTAACCCTCACTCACCTAGCCCTCTCAAACAGGCCTCTCTCGCTCTCTCTTTTTCTCTCACTCTCATTCCCTCGGGCGCCTTACCTGGCCTGGCACTATGTGTTCTCTCTGTGGCATTTCAAAGAAGCCAGGTGGCCACCTGATTCCCACTGTTTGGTCACCTGGCCAGATCGAATCCACCTCTGGAGCCTGCCCTCATCCCCCAGCTGGCCACACCCCAAGAGGAAAGAAATCAGAGAGACAGATGGTCCGGCCAGCTGGAGTATGACCTACACAAGGTTGGACTATACAACACCCCATCAGCCTGGGACCTCATCAGCCTGGGATCCTCATCAGCCTGGGATCCTCATCAGCCTGGGACCTCATCAGCCTGGGACCTCATCAGCCTGGGATCCTCATCAGCCTGGGATCCTCATCAGCCTGGGATCCTCATCAGCCTGGGACCTCATCAGCCTGGGATCCTCATCAGCCTGGGATCCTCATCAGCCTGGAACCTGGCCTGGAACAGGGCAGGCATGGAGAGCCAAATGTCCAGGCACAATGCTCCAAGGAGCTAGTGAAGATGGGGGAGGGAGCGAGTGTGGTGGGCACGACTACATGTCAGCCCTCCTACAGTACCTCTGGACCATCATTATTCCACATGCAATGCAGTGAACAACTATATTAGACGTAGTTTTTAGACAATTTGGATCATTTCTCTTTCTCGCTATGCTATGCTATTTAGAGAGACGAAGGGTTGTTGAGAGACTACAGTATACCTTTGAAATACATTTTTGCGCCTGTTATTTTTCACGAGGGAATTAAACATAATAGTAGAACAGAGATAAAAAAAGACAGACAAGATGTACAAAGACGCCGGTGTCTCAAGACAGTTTCATGTAAGATTTTATTTATTTTTTATTTCCCTCTCTTTTTTATTCAGGCAGATGAAGACAATCTGTTCTGACAAGGAATAGCCTGATTACTACTGCTGTTGTTGTTGTTGCTGAATCCTTGGCTACTGGTAGTTGATCTTTCATTGTCCCTCAGTCATCAGATCATATGTAAAATTGAAATAATTAGAGGGTTACAGAGGCCATTCTTGACTCAGGATATGACAATTATTATCCTGAGTCAAGATTTATTGTCCTTTCCTGACTCTGTCCAGATGGTCCTCTGTAACCCAAGTTTGTTCTGATAGTTCAATGACAAATTCTGTGCAAAACCTGCCTGCTTTGCATATCAATGATGTGCATAGATAACTCAAATATTCTCAACCACTAACTAAAACATTATGAGTCATGTTAATTTAATAATGTAGATCTCTCCTCTCCTCTCTACTGTCTCCTCACCTCTCCTCTCCTCTCTACTCTACTGTCTCCTCTCCTCTCTGTCTCCTCTCTACTCTACTGTCTCCTCTCTGTCTCCTCTCCACTCTACTCTACTGTCTCCTCTCCTCCCTCTCCTCTCTACTCTACTGTCTCCTCTCTACTCTACTGTCTCCTCTCCACTATACTGTCTCCTCTCCTCCCTCTCCTATCCACTCTACTCTACTGTCTCCTCTCCACTCTACTGTCTCCTCTCCACTCTGTCTCCTCTCCTCTCTGTCTCCTCTCTACTCTACTGTCTCCACTCCACTCTGTCTCCTCTCCTCTCCACTCTACTGTTTCCTCTCCTCAACTCCTCTCCCCTGTCCCCCAGTTAGTGACAATAATAATCATTCTTTATTATATGTCAGAGAGCAGCGGATTCATAAAAGGCTGTTGCTACTTGCATGTGGTAAACATGCTTAATAAATGTGTTTATGAGAGTGCAGTGTTGGGCTTCTTCACAAATGGCACCCTTCCCTATATAATGCACTACCATAGAGTAGTGCAATATGACTATGTAGGAAATAGGGTGCCATTTGAGATGTCCCCTTGGTCATATCTGACAGACAGACAGGGCAGCACTCTGTGGGTTGTAGGAGGAAGCTAAATCAGAGTAATTTCCCTTCAATTAGTGAGTGATTAACGCCGGGTCAAGACGGCTGGGTGACCTTATAGCCACATAATGACTTTAACCCGATCAATGGAGAGAGCATTGAGAGAGCAGAGAGCCATGGAGGCAGAAACACAGCAGCTAAATCAGCTCAGGCACCCTCACTAGGAACTGACTGGCTCACTAAAGAGTGCTAGCTACATCCGTCGCTCTGCCTCTTTCAGTTTCTCGCTCAAACACTCTCTTTTCCTTTTTTCTCTCTTTTCTTTCTTTCCCTCTCCAACACTCTTTCTTTCTTTCTCCAACACACACTCAGTCTCTCTCTCTTTCACTCGCTCTGGCTGGAATCCTATCTTCAGATTTGACATGCGTAACTAGTTTTTCGTACAAATCTCTGATTGACCTCAATGCATGATTTACACTAAAGTCATTGAGTTAAGCACATGGATCTCAAGTTAGGATTTAGGCTTGTCTTGCTCTCTCACTCTCTCTCTCTCTCTCTCTCTCTCAAAATTCAATTCAATTCAAGGGCTTTATTGACATTGGAAACATATGTTTACATTTCCAATGCAAGTGAAATAGATAATAAACAAAAGTTAAATAAAAAATGTTCAGTTAACACTTACGAAAGTTACACTTACGAAAGTTCCAAAAGAATAAAGACATTTCAAATGTCATATGTCTATGTACAGTGTTGTAATGATGTGCAAATAGTTAAAGTACAAAAGGGAAAATAAATAATCATAAATATAGGTTGTATTTACAATGGTGTTTGTTCTTCACTGGTTGCCCTTTTCTTGTGGCATCAGGTCACAAATCTTGCTGCTGTAATTGCACACTGTGGTATTTCAGCCAACAGATATGGGAGTTTATCAAAATTGTATTTGTTTTTCAAATCCTTTGTGGGTTTGTGTAATCTGAGGGAAATATGTGTCTCTAATATGGTTATACATTTGGCAGCTCAGTTTCCACCTCATTTTGTGGGCAGTGTGCACATAGCCTGTTTTCTCTTGAGAGCCAGGTCTTGGGAGTTCTTTCTCAATAGCAAGGCTATGCACACTGAGTCTGTAATGTACATAGTCAATTTCCTTAATTTTGGGTCAGTCACAATGTTCAGTTATTTTGCCACTGTGTACTCTCTGTTTAGGGCCAAATAGCATTCTAGTTTTTTTGTAAATTATTTCCAATGTAATTATCTTTTTGTTTTCTCATGATTTGGTTGGGTCTAATTGTGTTGCTGTCCCAGGACCAGCTTGCTTAGGGGGCGCTTCTCCAGGTTCCTTTTTCTGTAGGTGATGGCTTTGTTGACTGCTTTTCCTTCACTCTGCGGTGCAAATCATCCCAAACCATCTCAATTGGGTTGAGGTCGGGTGATTGTGGAGGCCAGGTCATCTGATGCAGCACTCCATCAATCTTCTTCTTGGTTAAATAGCCCTTACACAGCCTGGAGGAGTGTTGGGTCATTGTCCTGTTGAAAAACAAATAATAGTCCCACTAAGCGCAAACCAGTTGGGATACTGTAGTGTCACCAGGAAAGCACCCCCACACCATCACACCTCCTCCTCCATGCTTCACGGTGGGAACCACACTGGCGGAGATCATCCGTTCACCTACTCTGCGTCTCACAAAGACACGGCGGTTGGAACCAAAAATCTCAAATTTGGATTCATCAGACCAAAGGACAGATGTCCTCCGGTCTAATGACTATTGATCATGTTTCATGGCCCAAGCAAGTCTCTTCTTATTATTGTTGTCCTTTAATTGTGGTTTCTTTGCAGCAATTCAACCATGAAGGCCTGATTCAGGCAGTCTTCTCTAAACAGTTGAGGTTGAGATGTGTCTGTTACTTTTATTTGGGTTGCAATTTCTGAGGCTGATAACTTCAATGAACTTATCCTCTGCAGCAGAGGTATCTCTGGGTCTTCCTTTCCTATGGCGGTCCTCATGAGAGCCAGTTTCATCATAGTGCTTGATGGTTTTTGGGACTGCACTTGAAGAAAGTTTAAAAAGCTCTTGAAATTTTCTGGATTGACTGACCTTCATGTCTTAAAGTGATGATGGATTGTCATTTCTCTTTGCTTATTTGAGATGTTTTTGCCATAATATTGACATGGCCTTTTACCAAATAGGGCTATCTTATATATATATATATATACCACCCCTACCTTGTCACAACACAACTGATTGGCTCAAACACATTAAGAAGGAAAGAAATTCGACAAATTAACTTTTAACAAGGTGCAGCTGTTAATTGAAATTCATTCCAGGTGACTACCTCATGAAGCTGGTTGAGAGAATACCAAGAGTGTGCAAAGCTGTCATCAAGGCAAGGGGTGGCTACTTAGAAGAATCTCAAATCTCAAATATATTTTGATTTGTTTAAAACTTTTTTTGGTTACTACATGATCCCATATGTGTTATTTCATAGTTTTGATGTCTTCACTATTATTCTAGAATGTAGAAGAAAAAAATTAAGGAAAACTCTGGAATGAGTACGTGTGTCCAAACTTTTGACTGTTACTGTATGTTGAAGAGGGTGGGGCTTAAGCTGCATCCCTGTCTCACCCTCAGCTTGCTTAGGAGGCTCTTCTCCAGGTTTATTTCTCTGTAGGTAATGGCTTTGTTATGGAAGGTTTGGGAAACGCTAACTTTTATGTGGTTTTAAAATTTAACTGCTCTTTTTTGGATTTGTATAATTAGCGAGTATTGCATACATTATTTGGTGTTTTACGTTGTGCACAGAGGATATTTTTTTGCAGAGTTCTGCATGCAGAGTCTTAATTTAGTGTTTGTCCCATTTTGTGAATTCTTGGTTGGTGAGCGGACCCCAGACCTCAAGTATTTTTAGCCAGATCATAATTGGTATGTCGAATTTTATGTTCCTTTTGATGGCATAGAAGGCCCTTCTTGCCTTGTCTCTCAGATCGTTCAACGCTTTGTGGAAGTTACCTCTGGCGCTGATGTTTAGGCCGAGGTATGTATCGTTTTTTGTGTGCTCTAGGGCAACGGTGTGTAGATGGAATTTGTATTTGTGGTCCTGGCGACTTTACCTTTTTTTGGAACACCATTATTTTTGTCTTCCTGAGATTTACTGTCAGGGCCCAGGTCTGACAGAATCTGTGCAGAAGATATAGGTGCTGCTGTAGGCCCTCCTTGGTTGGGGACAGAAGATCATCAGCAAACAGTAGACTTCAGATTCTAGTAGGGTGAGGCTGGGTGCTGCAGACTGTTCTAGTGCCCTCGCCAATTCATTGATATACAGTACAGTGGGGCAAAAAAGTATTTAGTCAGCCACCAATTGTGCAACCATCAGATTCAGTCTTCCCAGCCTGGTGCCGGTCTACAATTTTGTTTCTGGTGTCCTTTGACAGCTCTTTGGTCTTGGCCATAGTGGAGTTTGGAGTGTGACTGTTTGAGGTTGTGGACAGGTGTCTTTTATACTGATAACAAGTTCAAACAGGTGCCATTAATACATGTGACTTAAATGTAAATGTAACGAGTGGAGGACAGAGGAGCCTCGTAAAGAAGAAGTTACAGGTCTGTGAGAGCCAGAAATCTTGCTTGTTTGTAGGTGACCAAATACTTATTTTCCACCATAATTTGCAAATAAATTCATTAAAAATCCTACAATGTGATTTTCTGGATTTTTTTTTTCAAATTTTGTCTGTCATAGTTGAAGTGTACCTATGATGAAAATTACAGGCCTCTCTCATCTTTTTAAGTGGGAGAACTTGCACAATTGGTGGCTGACTAAATACTTTTTGCCCCACTGTATATGTTGAAGAGGGTGGGCTTAAACTGCATCCCTGTCTCACCCCACGGCCCTGTTGAAAGAAATGTGTGTTTTTTGCCAATTTCTGTGTACATGGATTTTATAATGGCGTATGTTTTTCCCCCAATACCAATTTCCATCAATTTGAATAGCAGAGCCTCATGCCAAATTGAGTCAAAAGCTTTTTTGAAATCAACAAAGCATGAGAAAACTTTGCCTATGTTTTGGTTTGTTTGTATGTCAATTAGGGTCTGCAGGGTAAATACGTGGTCTGTCGTACAGTAATTTGGTAAAAATACAATTTGACATTTGCTCAGTACATTGTTTTCACTGAGGAAATGAACTAGTCTGCTGTTAATGATAATGCAGAGGATTTTCCCGAGGTTCCTGTTGACACCTATCCCACAGTAATTATTGGTGTCAAATTTGGTTTCACTTTTGTGGATTGGGGTGATCAGTTCTTGGTTCCAAATATTGGGGAAGATGCCAGAACTAAGAATGATGTTAATGAGTTTAAGTATAGCCAATTGGAATTTGTGGTCTATATTTTATAATTTAATTGAGGCTACCATCAACACCACAGGCCTTTTTGGGTTGGAAGGTTTATATTTTGTCTTGTAGTTCATTCAATGTAATTGGAGAATTCAGTCGGTTCTGGTAGTCTTTAATAGTTGATTCTAAGATTTGTATTTGATCATGTATACTTATATGTTTTTGCTGTTTGTTCTTTGTTATAGGGCCAAAAAGATTGGAGAAGTGGTTTACACATACATCTCCATTTTGGATAGATAACTCTTCGTGTTGTTGTTTGTTTAGTGTTTTCCAATTTTCCCAGAAGTGGTTCGAGTCTATGGATTCTTCAATTACATTGAGCTGGTTTCTGATGTGCTTCTCCTTCTTTTTTCGTAGTGTAGTTCTGTATTGTTATAGTGATTCACCATAGTGAAGGTGTAGACTCAGGTTTTCCTCGTCTCTATGTTTTTGGTTGGACAGGTTTCTCAATTTCTAGTTTAGGTTTTTGCATTCTTCATCAAACCATTTGTCATTGTTAATTTTCTTAGGTTTCCTGTTTACATTTTTTTGATAGGGGAGCTGAGAGGTCAAATATACTGTTTAGGTTTTCTACTGCCAAGTTTATATCTTCTGTCACACCCTGATCTTTTTCACCTGTCTTTGTGATTGTCTCCACCCCCCTCCAGGTGTCACCCATCTCCTCTATTGTCCCCTGTGTATTTATACCTGTGTTCTCTGTTTGTCTTTTGCCAGTTTATCTTGTTTGTTCAAGTCAACCAGCGTTTTGTGTCCCAGCTCCTGCTTTTTCCAGTCTGTCTTTTCTCGCCCTCCTGGTTTTGACCCTTGTCTGTCCTGACTCCGAGCCCGCCTGCCTGACCACTCTGCCTGCCCCTGAGCCTGCACCTTTGCCTCCCTCTGGATTACCGCCGCCTGCCTGCCGCCCGTTACTGTTGCCCCACCTCTGGTTTACTGACCCCTGCCTGCCTCGACCTGTCTATTGCCTGCCCCTGTTGGATTATTAAACTATTGTTTATTTGACATGGTCTGCATCTGGGTCATACCTTCACACCTGATATCTTCACTTTTACAGTAGAATGTTTTGTCCAGGAAGTTGTCTAAATAGGATTGAATTTGTTGTTGCCTAATAGTTTTTTGGGTAGGTTTCCACACTACTTTCCTTCCATCTATAACATGTATTAATATTATTCAGTTCCTTTGGCTTTGATGCCTCATGATTGAGTATTGCTCTGTTCAAGTAGACTGATTTTTCTGTGATCTGATAGGGGTGTCAGTTGGCCGACTGTGAACGCTCTGAGAGACTCTGGGTTGAAGTCAGTGATAAAGTAGTCTACAGTACTACTGCCAAGAGATGAGCTATAGGTGTAAATCAAATCAAATTGTATTGGTCACATATACATGGTTAGCAGATGTTATTGTGAGTGTAGCGAAATTCTTGTGCTTCTAGTTCCGACAGTGCAACAATATCTAACAACAAGTAGTCTAACAATTCCACAACAACTACCTAATACACACAAAAGTAAAGTAAAGGAATGGAATAAGCATATAAACATATGGATGAGCAATGACCGAGCGGCATATGCAAGATACAATAGATGGTATAAAATACAGTATATACATATGAGATGAGTAATGTAAGATATGTAAACATTATTAAAGTGGCATTATTGAAGTGACTAGTGATCCATTTATTAAAGTGGCCAATGATTTTAAGTCTGCATGTAGGCAGCAGCCTCTCTGTGTTAGTGATGGCTGTTTAACAGTCTGATGGCCTTGAGAGGCGCACATGGCCACGCAGTCATGGGTTCACAGGGAGCACAGGAGGGGCTGAGCACGCACCCTTGTGGGGCCCCAGTGTTGAGGATCAGCGAAGTGGAGATGTTGTTTCCTACCTTCACCACCTCGGGGCGGCACATCAGGAAGTCCAGGACCCAATTGCACAGGGCGGGGTTGAGACCCAGGGTCTCAAGCTTAATGATGAGCTTGGAGGGCACTATGGTGTTGAATGCTGAGCTGTAGTCAATGAACAGCATTCTTACATAGGTATTCCTCTTGTCCAGATGGGATAGGGCAGTGTGCAGTGTGATGGCGATTGCATCGTCTGTGGACCTATTGGGGTGGTACGCAAATTGAAGTGGGTCTAGGGTGACAGGTGATATGATCCTTGACTAGTCTCTCAAAGCACTTCATGATGACAGAAAAATATAATCATACTTAATACAAGTGTTTTTTAAACAAGTGTAGACTTTACCATTAAGGTGAGTGCTACGGGGAGATTTGCCATTTAGTTCAGTTACCTTTGCTTCTTGGGTACAGGAACAATGGTGGCCATCTTGAAGCATGTGGGGACAGCAGACTGCGATAGGGAGAGACTGAATATGTCCGTAAACACACCGGCCAGCTGGTCTGCGCATGCTCTGAGGACGCGGCTAGGGATACCGTCTGGGCCGGCAGCCTTGCGAGGATTAACACATTTCCTCACACGGAGAAGGAGAGCCCACAGTCCTTGGTAGCGGGCCGCGTTGGTGGCACTGTATTATCCTCAAAGCGGGCAAAGAAGGTGTTTTGTTTGCAAGACATCGGTGTCCATGACGTGGCTGGTTTTATTTTTGCAGTCCGTGATTGTCTGTAGACCCTGCCACATACGTCTCGTGTCTGAGCCGTTGATTTGCGACTCCACTTTTTTTTTTGCTTGTTTGATTGCATTGCGGAGGGAATAACTACATTGTTTACAGTATATTCGGCCATATTCCTAGTCACCTTTTGCGCGAATTCCCCTATCTATCTACGGTTTCTGGTTAGGGTAGGTTTTAATAGTCACGGTGGGTACAACATCTCCTATGCACTTCCTTATAAAATCACTCACCGAATCAGCGTATAAATCGATAAAATTCTCTGAGGCGTCCCGGAACATGTCCCAGTCCGCGTGATCAAAACAATCTTCAAGTAGTGGATTCCAATTGGTCAGACCAGCGTTGAACAGTCCTTATCACAGGTATATCCTGTTTGAGTTTCCACCTATAGGAAGGAAGGGGATAAATGGAGTCAAGGTCAGATTTGCTGAAAGGCCTTGTATGCATCACGGAAGTTAGAGTAGCAGTGATCCAGTGTTTTGCCAGCACGAGTGCTACAATCAATATGCTGACAGAATTTAGGTAGCCTTGTTCTCAAATTTGCTTTGTTAAAATCCCCAGCTAAAATAAATGCAGTCAGTTACAAGACAGTTACAGTCACCAATGCTCTGGATAACATGAAAACTGCCGAATCAGCTCTGCTTGGGTGAGTAAAATGGTCAGAGTGGTCTTATTTGTGTCCGGAAGTAGCTAGCCAACGTTAGCTTGGGTGCTTGACTGCCATTGTAAGGTTAGAACGCTCAAATCAACCATACTCCTCGGCCTGAGTGTCCAGTGTGCGCTCCGAGAGTGAAACGCTCTGAATTTACAAACGGACAATCTGACAAAGCTCTGAATTTACGAGTGCACTCTGGAACATCACATTGAATTTAAGAACACACCCAAAGTCGTAAAATGTCTAACTAGTCATTTATTATGCTAACTAGCTAGCAAGAGGTTGCATCAACTTCCGGTAGACAGGCGAAGAGCTAGTACGCTCAACTGAAAGCATACTGTTCATTTATAGTATATTAAAATGAACTAATAGTATATTGTATGTAGTATATACTCGAAGTATGTAGTATACAGTATGTTAGTATGGGTATTCAAACACAGCTCATGAGTCGTTAATCAAGAAACATATACCCCCTTCTTCTTCTTGAAGAGATGTTAATTTCTGTCGCGCGACACAAAGAATCCCGGTGGCTGTACCGACTCCGACAGCATATCCCGAGAGAGCCATGTTTCCGTGAAACAGAGTATGTTACAATCCCTGATGTCTTTCTGGAAAGCAACCCTTGCCCTAATTTCGTCTACCTTGTTATCTAGAGACTGGACATTAGCGAGTAATATACTCGGAAGCGGTCGGTGGTGTGCGCGCTTCCGAAGTCTGACCAGAAGGCCGCTCTGTCTTCCTCTTCTGCGGCAACGTTGTTTTGGGTCAGCCTCTGGAATCAGTTAAAATGCCCTGGGTGGTTCGGACAAAGGATCCACTTTGGGAAAGTCGTATTCCTGGTCGTAGTGCTGGTAAGACGTCGCTCTGATATCCAATAGTCCTTCCCGGCTGTATGTAATAACACTTAAGATTTTCTGGGCTAACAATGTAAGAAATAATACATTAAAAAAACAAAATACTGCAAAGTTTCCTAAGGACTAGAAGCGAGGCGGCTCTCACTGTCGGCACCATTTTGTACCTACCATAGGAGTCCCCTCGAAGCCTACCATTGGCTATGTACATACCCAGCGTGCGACAGAGCTGCAGGAGTTGTGACCTGTTTTTCTTGGTTATGTTGTCGTAGTTGTGCCTTTCTCTCTCCCTCTCTCCCTTTCTCTCTCTTTCTCTCTCCCCGTCTCTCCCTCTCTCTCTCTGTCTCTCCATATTTGTGTGTCTGTTCATTCAATACTCCTATCGGTCTTATTTGCTCTTTAGGCTAATGGCATTATCTCTCTCTTTGTCTCTCTTTCTCTCTTTTCTGCTGACAGCATCCCCTTTTGCCACAACCCTGGTCTTAACGTTGTTTATTCATACTGCTTCCCTCCCTCCCTGTCTCCCTCGGTCTCCCTCCGTCTCCCTCCCTGTCTCCCTCCGTCTCCCTCCGTCTCCCTCTTACCTTCCCTCCGTCTCCCTCTTTCCTTCCCTCCGTCTCCCTCCCTCCCTCCCTCCGTCTCCCTCCCTCCCTCCCTCCCTCCCTCCCTCCCTCCCTCCCTCCCTCCCTCCCTCCCTCCCTCCCTCCTCATATTTCATTCCATCCACATATCCCTTCTTCTGCCAGCTGACTCACCCTTCCTGTAAACTGAGGAAAAGAGAGGGAGGAAAAGGGAGGAGGAGAGAAGGGGTTTATGAGGACAAGTAAAGATGGTCTGACATGTGGATTAAGACAGAATAAATGTACCTTGGTAAAGAGTATGAGAGAATGTGAGACATTGATTGACAGGTAGTGTGAGCAACTATGTAGATAAGATAACAAAAGTGAAAGTAGGCTACAGCTTGATAAAAGGAAAATGTATTCCTCCTGGTGATTTGTTTATTAACTGTCTTACTCTTCTATTGGTTAAGTCGTGCTTTAAATGGACCTCGAGTCTTTCCTGGTTAGATTTAGGTCCATATACTGTAGATCTAGTATGAAGAAGATGAGTACTCTGTGTATAAGTCAAGCAGAGCTAGAAGAGAGACGAGAGATGTGTTCCATATTGATCTGTCTGAGCTTGACTTCCTACATCTTCCCACTCTGAACGATCCACTGGGCTCCCTCTCTAAACATGACTAATGTTACATTATGAAATACTACTGTATTGCTACAACAGGTTCTTAAATGAGACTGTTCAGATGAAATGACTGTGGTTATGAATGAACTTCAATGATCTCCTGCTGCACTGCTGCTCACTGCAGTTTCACATTGATGCTGATCAGAGCTACTCCGTCACCTTCAGTATCCCGTGCCAACCCCAGTGCCAACCCCTGTCTCTCTCCCTGTCTCTCTCCCTGTCTCTCTCCCTGTCTCTCTCCCTGTCTCTCTCCCTGTCTCTCTCCCTGTCTCTCTCCCATTTTTCTGGATTGATGAAAACAAGTAGGGGAGTAGACAATGCTTCTGCAAAAGTCACAACAACATGAGAAAAGATAAGCATGACGATCAGTAGAAAATACAGTAGAGTTGTGTACAGTCCTGATCAATCCTGACCAACCCTCTCCTCTATCTCTTCCTCTCCTCTATCTCTTCCTCTCCTCTATCTCTTCCTCTCCTCTATCTCTTCCTTTCCTTTATCTCTTCCTCTCCTCTATCTCTTCCTCTCCTCTATCTCTTCCTTTCCTTTATCTCTTCCTCTCCTCTATCTCTTCCTCTCCTCTATCTCTTCCTCTATCTCTTCCTTTCCTTTATCTCTTCCTCTCCTCTATCTCTTCCTCTCCTCTATCTCTTCCTTTCCTTTATCTCTTCCTCTCCTCTATCTCTTCCTCTCCTCTATCTCTTCCTCTATCTCTTCCTTTCCTTTATCTCTTCCTCTCCTCTATCTCTTCCTCTCCTCTATCTCTTCCTTTCCTTTATCTCTTCCTCTCCTCTATCTCTTCCTCTCCTCTATCTCTTCCTCTCCTCTATCTCTTCCTCTATCTCTTTCTATCTCTCTATTCAGTTTTAGGATCAGTGAAAGGCCAGTTCTGTACAGCCCTCAGTCAGTCTAGACCCAGACCACCCCAGGATAGACAGTATCATAGTCAAAGTCTTCATTTCCCCAGTGTTGTCTCGCTGTTATCACCTGACAGGAGCAGAAAGATGAGAGAATCAACTATAGAAATGAGTCCCACTTAGAATAATGCAGATTTCATTGCCAAGCTTTTGATCACAAAGACCCTTATCAGAGCATACAGCCAACTCGCTCGCTCTCTCTTTGCACTTTTTAGGGTCAGGGAAAATTCAGGCCAGGGTAGACCACCCAAGAGACTGAATATCATATTTCCAAAGTGTTGTATCACTGTTATCACCCAACTGCCTGTCTGTTATCATGTCACAACACAGGGAGGCTTCCTACAGGTTACTAAGTCACTTTCTCATTATCCCCCAATCAGCAAGTCTAAGAATCACCTGGCTCTGCCCCTCAGGCACCACTCCCAGTCACAGATCACAGACGACATTAATTCACAACACATTTTACACGTATTATTGTATTACATAACACGACAACCCTTTCAGACACTGACATTTCCTTTAGATTGGGCTATTATTAATTGAAAACCCACTAGATTGTGAGTGCATGTGTGTGTGTGTGAGCGTGTGTGTCTGCAAAATATGTTTTAGTAGCGACATAAGCCAGAATCTGTTAATTGTTAGAAACAGATGGACTCGGTCAACCATGGTAGACGTTATTAATATAAAGGGTAATTTGGCCAAGCCATTAAAGCACCTGTATAGGGCTATTAGACAGAGCATGATGAAGAAGAGACAAGGAGAGATGTGGGCTGCTCCCAAATGGCACCTTATTCCCTGTTTAGTGGACTATATAGGAACTAGGGTGCCATTTGGGATGCAGACAGACAGCAGAGAGAGTGAGATGTAGAGCACAGCGTCGGGTCGTAGGCTATACCACTATGCTAATAAGTCTATTGTTATGCCTGCTAGACCTGATCTGCATCGATGCATATAGGAAGAGGAGAGAGAGCTGCTATCTGGCTGCTGAAACCTGGCAAAAGTAATCCAGCTAGAGAGAACAGGGAGGGGAGGAGGATGGAGGGAGGGAGGGGGTGGGGTGAACTGAGGGAATTGAGAGAGGAAAGGGAGGGATGGGGGAAGAAGACAATAAAGGAATGGTCAGAATTCACCGAGAGTGCGAGCTGAGTGAGAGAGCGAGGCAGGGGAAGAGGGAGGGATGAGGGGAGAGGCAGAGCAGAAGAAAGGTGATGTCACCTCTAGCAGGAAGCCAATGAGAGCGAGGGAGGCAGAGAGAGAGAGAAAGAGGGAGAGAGGGTGTGTTTTTGTATCACTGCAGCATCAGCACAGAGAGAGAGGAGAGGGCACAATCAATTTGATAGAGAGAGGGGAAGAGAGAGAGAGCGATAGAGCGAGGGGAAGAAAACAAGGAGGACAGAGGAAAAGGAGAATCAACATCCCTGAGGCCATCTTTTACACCTGTGGAGGTAAGAGAAGAACAGAGAGAGAGAGAGAGATTAATTAGAATGCTGGCTGGGTGGAGGAGAGGTGGCTGGAGGATTATAGCTTCACCACACCTTGGTCACATCTGCAGTTACACTCACAGCATCACAATCACCTTCCTAGCCTGTCTGTGATGGCTGTGGAAAGATGGTTAGATTTCTAGAAGAGTAATTTAATGTGTTGTTGTGAATGTATTTGTGGTGAGTGGAGAATAATATTAGTAGTGATGTCATTGGATACAACTGTCAAAGTATATATATTTCAAGATTTCTGTTGAGAATATTGTTAAAATGGGCAAATGTGCTTATCGTCATTTCTCTCAATGTTGTGCTAGAAGTGGTTGTAAGTTTTGTACCGTAGTATCACCTTCATAGTTTACGTTTAATTAATTTGAAAATGATGATTTGTAATTGTGAAAATGACAGTATATTGAAGCAGACATCTTGTTGAATAGTTTGAATGGATGTTACATAGAGAAATGATATGATGGTATGTCTTTAGTACGTTTTGCTGGGCACACAGTCAGACAGTGTGTAGCATGCAACAGGGTCTGACAGGTTGGTATTAATATTGAATGCAATGCTGTTGTGGAACTTTGGAGGAAATGATATTATCGGCTGGTGTTTTACTAATCTGCATAAATAGAGATTTTACTTTGCATTTTATGACAGTGTGTGATGATACAAGTTTGAAATAAGTGTTGACACATGAAAGAAAATACATTGAAAATGAGTGTGGGGTTATTTTGCTCACTTACAATGTTTTCAAAAAAATATTTTTACAAAATACAATATATTATTATTGCTACAATATGTGAGGCATTTTAACATAGTTCTGTTCACTTATGTCCTTCCCTTTAGACCATGCATACCTTTATCATTTTGACCAATCTTTCAGTTAACTCTGCTTATTTTCGGCTTATCTCTCTTTCTACTCTGCTACGTTATACAGTATTTTCCACTCTTCTCCCTGTTGTACTCCCCTTCTCCCCTTCTCCTCTAACTCACTGGTTTAATGTTGTTAAGGAAGGCTCTGATTGCACTGTGCTGTAATGATATATTCACAGGTCTGGTAGCCTGCTGGTCCCAGGTCTGTTTGTGTTCATATGGGCCAGCACAAACAGATCTGGGATCAGGCTAGTGGTCTGAAGGAAGGAGGTCTAATCTGAGAGAAAGAAAGTTATCCTGATCTAGGATCAGTTTTGTCCTTTAGATCATACTAAATAAGATCATATGGACAGAGAGGACCTGATTGATCAGCACTCAACGTTGTGAATACAGGCTTTCCTGTCCTGACTATCCTACTGCAGTGTATCTCTCTCTCTCTTCTTTCTCTCACTCTCGCTCTGGAACCGAAGGCATTTATCTGGGGCGGGGCTCCTCTAAGGTGCTCCTGTGTTCCTCCCTCTAGCTACCTTAACTACAGTACTGTCTGATGGGACAGAGAGGGAGGCGGGAGAAGAAGAGACCGAGCAAAGGGTTAAGGAGAGCGAGAGAAAAGGGGAGAGAAACAGGTGGAAGGGGAGGGAGAGAGAGTGAAGTGGTAGAGGAAAGAAGAGAGAGAGGTAAAGAAAGAATGATGTAGAAAGAGAAAAAGAGAGAGATGCTTTCAACAGGAGAGAGAGAGAGAGAGAGAGAGAGATTTTGAAAAGGAAAAGATGGGTGTGGCAGTCAGTCAGGCAGCTCTCCCAACAGACTGTATAGGTGTGCCTGTGAACGGATGCAAACACCAGGCAACGTGCCAAACATGGCAATGAATTTGCAAATCTACATTAATCCATTAGGCAAATGAGAGGATTACAATGTAGAGTGTTCTGGTATTAGAATGCAAAACATTCTATTCTGTTTCTAGAACACAGAACACAGAACAGGCAGCCCATAATACAATGAACAAAAATATAAACACAACATGTAAAGTGTTGGTCCCATGAGCTGAAATAAAAGATTCCCAGAAATGTTCTACACGCACAAAAAGCTTATTTCTCCCAAATGTTGTGCACAGATTTGTTTACATCTCTGTTAGTGAGCATTTGTCCTTTGCCAAGATAAGTAATCCACCTGACAGGTGTATCATGATCATTACACAGGTGCACTTTGTGCTGGGGAAATAAAAGGCCACTCTAAAATATGCAGTTTTGTCACACAACACAATGCCATAAATGTCACATGTTTTGAGGGAGCATGCAATTGGCATGCTGACTGCAGGAATGTCCACCAAAGCTGTTGCCAGAGAATTTGTTAATTTATCTACCATAAGCCGCCTCCAACGTCGTTTTAGAGAATTTGGCAGTACGTCCAACCGGCCTCACAACCGCAGACCACGTGTATGGCGTTGTGTGGGAGACAGGTTTGCTGATGTCAAGAAATTAGCTGTAAAACAGCAAAACAATTCTCTGTGCCCGATGGAAAAATAAGTAGAATTGCATGAAATGTTTTATAAAATTGCTAACTTTTCTCTCCGCCCCATGTGTAGAATTGCAGAAAACTTGCTTAAAAACTGCAACATTTTCTCTACTCCTCATGTCAAAATGTGTAGAATTGCAGGAAATTCAATTTGGAGTTAAATAAAAATATTCTCCAACGTCAAGGGCGGGGCCACTAAAATGTTTTGTTGATAGGTGGGGAGCACCCCAACCAAATCTTGCTTATGGACCCCAAAAGGCTCGCGCCCTGCTCCTCTCTATCCTCTCTCTCTCTCTCTCTCTCCTCCCCCCACCCACCTCTCTCCTTCCTCGCTCCATGCCTCAGTAACCCCCAGCCCGTCCCAGATGAGATGAAGATTGGAGACGTGGTTTAACGGCTGACAATGACTTGTTACCATCTGTACGACATCCATAAACATACTGCACAGCACACACAACATCAATCAAAATCTAGCCAGGGAGAGATGAAGGGTGTGTGTGTGTGTTTGTCGTTGCGTGCAGGTGCTTGTGTGTCTCTCCGCGCCTTTGCTTGTGTGTGTGTGTGTGTTTGCTCTGAGGCAGAACACCCATGAGACGAGCAGTCTGCTTCTGCAGCTATCATACTGTTTAATGCAATAGTGTGTGTTTCGCTACTGTGTGCGCTGGTGTTTTCAGCAGGGACCCCATTTTCTTTTGCCAGAATTTATGGGGACCCCATTTTCTTTTGCCAGAATTTATGGGGACCCCATTTTCTTTTGCCAGAATTTATGGGGACCCCATTTTCTTTTGCCAGAATTTATGGGGACCCCATTTTCTTTTGCCAGAATTTATGGGGACCCCATTTTCTTTTGCCAGAATTTATGGGGACCCCATTTTTTCCCCCCAAGAAAATTTTTGCGACTCCACTCCAACACAAATCTAACAGACACTTAAAATAGGTACATTTCACATCAATAAATAACCTTCAATTCACTGCATTTTCATATCTTATCATTATTCTTATTTTTTAAATACATTTACTCAAAATTGTATTTATCAAATTATCTTTCTCAAAAACGTTTGTATATTTTCCCATACAATATATATATATATATATATATATATATATATATATATATATATATATACACAATAATACAATCTGTACTCTTGTTTTTTTTTATTGGCGACCCCAATGCAGTTCCCCCTTGACCCCAGTAGGGGTCACAACCCTAACTTTGAATGTCCTAGATCTGCTGCTCCTAGAGCCAGACAGATAGTTGTTTTTTCTTACTGTCTTTCATATAGCTACACTATACACACACACACATCGCTGTACAGTACAGTGTGTGATTACCCTGGGTCCGCTATGCTGTAGCAGAATGCAATCTCCTCCTTCTCGCTGAAGCCAGCTGGAGATTAATTGAGCTGTTCTAACAGAGGGATGACTGAAGAGGGTGATTTAAGAGAGACCAGGGAGAAATAGAGAGAGTGGGGGGGCAGATAAAGAGAGAGTTAAGAGAGAGAGGTAAGAGAGAGATGGCGGGAGGGGGGGGGGGGGGGGGGAGAGGGAGGGGGGGGGGGGGGGAGAGGGAGGGGGGGGAGAAAAAGAGGTTAAAAAGAGAGAGAGGGAGGGGAGAGAAAGAGGGAGGGGAGAAAGAAAGAGGGGAGGGGAGGATGAGAGAGGGAGGGATAAGGGAGAGCAATAGAGAGGGATGGAGTGAGAGCGAAAGGAAGGGTGGTCTCCCATTTGAAAAGCAATGCACTCACAATCCTGTAATATATATGCTGGTAGATAAATTGTCTGAAGAGACCGAGAGAAAAAAAGAGAGGAGGGATCAAGAGAAGAATGAGCGAGAAAGACAAGTTCACAGGGAGATGGCAGCAACGACAGAAGAGAGGAAGAAGGGATGGAGGGAGGGAAAGATAAACATGATATGCACAGTTTATATGACATGTAGATCAATGTGTTAGTGAACCAGAGAGACGGGGCAGGGTTGCATCATTTGCAGGGTTTATTTTCATGTTTACATGTATTTCTTTCTGTGCACTATTAAGTTTTATGTAATGCCAATGATGTTGGTCTTATTCATGCTACGGTATTGTGTGTGTGTGTGTGTGTTAAACTGTAGAGATGTCATTGTGTTAAGGAAGGTGGGCTGTGTGCTCTCAATCTGCCAGCCAGGAGAGCTCACTGGGAAGAGAGGTGTTATTTATACCAGCTAGTGAACAGCACTGTATGCTAGACCTGTTTAAAGGCTTAGGAAATGAGGCACCCAGTGTGTGTGTGTGTGTCTTTAGTTTTTAGCCTGACACTAGCAAGATGCTCCACAGTGTTACGCTATTTAGATGCTCCACAGTGTTAGGCTAGCTAGATGCTCCACAGTGTTAGGCTAGCTAGATGCTCCACAGTGTTTAATTAGCTAAATGCGCCAAAGCCACCTGTTATTTTGCCTCAGGCCCTCACTGCCACTAGACTAAAGCAAGCCACAACTCACACCATTCACTCACTAGACTAGAGCAAGCCACTACTCACACTCTTCACTCACTAGACTAGAGCAAGCCACTGCTCACCTTTCATTCACTAGACTAGAGCAAGCCACTACTCACACCATTCATTCACTAGACTAGAGCAAGCCACTACTCACACCATTCATTCACTAGACTAGAGCAAGCCACTACTCACACCATTCACTCACTAGACTAGAGCAAGCCACTCCTCACACCATTCATTCACTAGACTAGAGCAAGCCACTACTCACACCATTCACTCACTAGACTAGAGCAAGCCACTACTCACACCATTCACTCACTAGACTAGAGCAAGCCACTACTCACACCATTCACTCACTAGACTAGAGCAAGCCACTACTCACACCATTCATTCACTAGACTAGAGCAAGCCACTACTCACACCATTCACTCACTAGAGCAGAAAGACTATAAACTACACACTGGAGCATCTTGTGTGAAAGCGCCATTATAAATTAAAGACACACACACACTGTGTGCCTCATTTACAAAGCCTTTAAACCAGATTAAAGTCTAGCTGCTATTTTCCAGGGAATATGACATTACAGGCAGAACGAAGGTAAAACACAGGATAACAGATGAAAAGAGATATAAAGATAACGTGTAAATATAGGCTACATCTCAAATGGGACTCTATTGTCTAGAGAAAGGGGGAGACCTCATCTGTTGTACAACTGAATGCCTTCAACTGAAATGTGTCTTCTGCATTTAACCCTCTGAATCAGAGCGGTGCGGAGGGCTGCCTTAATCGACATCCAAGTCTTCGGCGCCCGGGGAACAGTGGGTTAACTGTCTTGCTCAGGGGCAGAATGGCACATTTTTACCTTGTCAGCTCAGGGATTCGATCTAGCAACCTTTCAGTTACTGGCCTAATGCTCTAACCACTAGACAGTGCACTATTATTTGACCAGGGCCCATAGGGATCTAGTTAAAGTATGCACTACAGTGCATTCGGAAAGTATTTAGACCCCTTGACTTTTTCCACATTTTGTTACGTTACAGCCTTATTCTAAAATTTATTAAATTGTTTCCATCTACACACAATACCCCATAATGACAAAGCAAAACATTTTTGGTTTTTGTCTTCAAATTTATAACAAATAAAAAAACAGAAATATCACATTTACATAAGTATTCAGACCCTTTATTCAGTACTTTGTTGAAGCACCTTTGGCAGAGATGACAGCCTCAAGTCTTCTTGGGTATGACGCTACAAGCGTGGCACACCTGTATTTGGGGAGTTTCTCCCATTCTTCTCTGCAGATCCTCTCAAGCTCTGTCAGGTTGGATGAGGAGTGTCGCTGCACAGCTATTTTCAGGTCGGGTTCAAGTCCCGGGCTCTGGCTTGGCCACTCAAGGACATTCAGAGACTTGTTCTGAAGCCACTCCTGCGTTGTCTTGGCTGTTTTCTTAGGGTCGTTGTCCTGTTGGAAGGAGAACCTTCTCCCCAGTCTGAAGTCCTGAGCGCTCTGGAGCAGGTTTTCATCAAGGATCTCTGTACTTTGCTCCGTTCATCTTTCCCTCGATCCTGACTAGTCTCCCTGTCCCTGCCGATGAAAAACATCCCCACAGTATGATTCTGCCACCACCATGCTTCAACGTAGGGATGGTGCCAGGTTTCCTCCAGACGTGACGCTTGGCATTTAGGCCAAAGAGTTCTTTGGTTTCATCAGAGAATCTTGTTTCTCATGGTCTGAGAGTCCTTTAGGTGCCGTTTGGAAAACTTCAAGCGGGCTATCATGTGCCTTTTACTGAGAAGTGGCTTCCGTCTGGCCACTCTACCATAAAGTCCTGATTGGTGGAGTGCTGCAGAGATGGTTGTCCTTCTGGAAGGTTGTCCTTCTGGAAGGTTCTCCCATCTCCACAGAGGAAATCTGGAGCTTTCTCTGAGTAACCCTTGGGTTCTTGGTCACCTCCCTGGCCAAGGCCCTTCTCCCCCGATTGCTCAGTTTGGCCGGGTGGCCAGCTCTAGGAAGAGTCTTGATGGTTTCAACTTTCTACCATTTAAGAAAAATGGAGGCCACTGCGTTTTTGGGGACCTTCAATGCTGCAGAAATGTTTTGGTACAGTTACCCAGATCTGTGCCTCGACACAATCATGTCTCTGAGCGCTATGGACAATTCCTTCGACCTCATGGCTTTTACTCTGACATGAACGGTCAACTGTGGGACCTTATATAGAGTGTTGTGTGCCTTTCCAAATCATATCCAATCAATTTAATTTACAACAGGTGGACTCTAATCAGGTTGTAAAAACATCTCAAGGATGATCAATGAAAACAGGATGCACCTGAGCTCAATTTCGAGTCTCACAGCAAAGGTCTGAATGCTTATGTAAACAAGGTATCTGTTTTTTTATTTTGAATAAATTGGCAAAGAATTCTAAAAACCTGTTTTCACTGTCATTATGGGGTATTGTGTGTAGATTGATGAGGGGGGGGGGGGGGGGGAACTATGTAATCGATTTTAGAATAAGGCTGTAACGTAACAAAATGTGGAAAAAGTCAAGGGGTCTGAATACTTTCTGAATGCACTGTACGTACAGTACCAGTCCAAAGTTTGGACACACTTGCTCATACAAGGGCTTTTCTTTATTTTACGATTTTCTACATTGTAGAATAATAGTGAAGACATCAATACTATGAAATAACACATATGGAATAATGTAGTAACCAAAAAATTGTTCAACAAATCAAAATATATTTTATATTTGAGATTCTTCAAAGTAGCCACCCTTTGCCTTGATGACAGCTTTGCACACTCTTAGCATTCTCTCAACCAGCATTACCTGGAATGCTTTTCCAACAGTCTTGAAGGAGTTCCCACATATGCTGAGCACTTGTTGGCTGCTTTTCCTTCACTCTGTGGTCCAACTCAGCCCAAACCATCCCAATTGGGTTAAGGTCGGGTGATTGTGGAGGCCAGGTTATCTGATGCAGCACTCCATCACTCTCCTTCTTGGTCAAATAGCCCTTACACAGCCTGGATGTGTGTTGGGTCATTGTCCTCTTGAGAAACAAATGATAGTCCCACTAAACGCAAACCAGATGGGATGGTGTATCGCTGCAGAATGCAGTGGTAGCCATGCTGGTTAAGTGTCACTGACAGTGTCACTAGCAAAGCACCCCCACACCATCACACCTCCTCCTCCATGCTTCACAGTGGGAACCACACATGCAGAGATCATCCGTTCACCTACTCTGCATCTCACAAAGACACAGTGGTTGGAAGCAAAAATCTCAAATTTGGACTCATAAGACCAGACAGATTTCCGCCGGTCTAATGTCCATTGCTCATGTTTCTTGGCCCAACCAAGTCTCTTCTTCTTATTGGTGTCCTTTAGTAGTGGTTTCTTTGCAGCAATTCGACCATGAAGGCCTGATTCACACAGTCTTCTCTGAACAGTTGATGTTGAGATGTGTCTGTTTCTTGAACTATGTGGAGCATTTATTTGGGCTGTAATTTCTGAGGCTGGTAACTCTACTGAACTTATCCTCTGCAGCAGAGGTAACTCTGGGTCTTCCTCTACTGTGGCGCTTCATCACAGCGCTTGATGGTTTTTGCCACTGCACTTGAAAAAACGTTCAAAGTTCTTGAAATGTTCCAGATTGACTGACCTTCATGTCTTAAAGTAATGATGGGCTTTCGTTTCCATTTGCTTATTTGAGCTGTACTTGCCATAATATGGACTTGGTCTTTTCCGAACAGGGCTATCTTCTGTATACCACCCCTACCTTGTCACAACACAACCGATTGGCTTGAACGCATTAAGAAGGAAAGAAATTCCACAAATTAACTTAATCAAGGCACACCTGTTAATTGAAATGCATTCCAAGTGACTACCTCATGAAGCTGGTTGAAAGAATGCCAAGATTGTGCAAAGCTGTCATGAAGGCAAAGGATGGCTACTTTGATGAATCTCAAATCTCAAATCTATTTAGATTTGTTTAACACTTTTTTGGTTTCTACATGATTCCATATGTGTTATTTCATAGTTCTGATGTCTTCACTATTATTCTACAATGTAGAAAATAGTAAACATAAAGAAAAACCCTTGAATGAATAGGTATGTCCAAACTTTTGATTGGTACTGTATGTATGTGTGTCACACACCTGATTTCGTTTCTGCAGCTGGAGGCCTAGCTCGACTGACTGACTGGTGGGTGTCAAGTGGTGGATCAGGCAGACGTGTCGGGGTGGGGTTCAGAATACATTACTTTGATTTGGAAAGTGAAGGGTCAGGCAAGGAGTGATTGGAAGGCAGGGGGACATGATTATTCAACCTGGAGGGAGGGAGGGAGGGAGGGGTGTCTGAATATCTATAGAGAGAGGTGAGGGATTTTATGATGAAATAGAATAGAATAGAATATAGATACTTAATTGAGAAAGAAATAATAATGCATAAATATATAATAGACAAGGACAGAAAAAAAGGAAAGATTAGAGTTGATTTGAAAGGTAGTGGGTGGTTTTAAAAAGGGGAGAGACCTGGGGATGTTGTCAACATTAGGTCAGTGCCCAGTGATGATCCAAGGCAAAGGAGATAGACACCTACAGTACAGTTTATACCAGTTCTCTGCAACAAAGCACTAATACTACCACTACTACTACTATTACTACTATTACTATTACTACTACTATTACTACTACTAGTAGTAGTACTATTACTACTACTACTACTACTACTACTACTACAACAGTGGCGGTCAGTGCCGTTTAGGATGGAGGAGGATGTTTTTTTTTTCGCGAGCATGGCCTTTTATCTATTACAGCATATTGGATGACTCATTCATATTCCATTCACCCAGTTCAATGTCACATTGATAGGTTTAGGCTACTAAAGTTGAAGTCGGAAGTTTACATACATTTAGGTTGGAGTCATTAAAACTTGTTTTTCAACCACTCCACAAATGTCTTGTTAACAAACTATAGTTTTGGCAAGTCGTTTAGGAGATCTACTTTGTGCATGACACAATTCATTTTTCCAACGATTGTTTACAGACAGATTATTTCACTTATAAATCACTGTATCACAATTCCAGTGGGTCAGAAGTTTACATACACTAAGTTGATTGTTCCTTTAAACAGCTTGGAAAATTCCAGAAAATGATCTCATGGCTTTAGAAGCTTCTGATAGGCTAATTGACAACATTTTAGTCAATTGGAGGTGTACCTGTGGATGTATTTCAAGGCCTAGCTTCAAACTCAGTGCCTCTTTGCCTGACATCATGGGAAAATCAAAAGAAATCAGCCAAGACCTCAGAGAAAAAATTGTAGATCTCCACAAGTCTGGTTCATCCTTGGGAGCAATTTCCAAACACCTGAAGGTACCATGTTCATCTGTACAAACAATAATACGCAAGTATAAACACCATTGGACCACGCAGCCGTCATACTGCTAAGGAAGGAGACGCGTTCTGTCTCCTAGAGATGAACGTACTTTGGTGTGAAAAGTGCAAAGCAACCCAGAACAACAGCAAAGGACCTTGTGAAGATGCTGGAGGAAACAGATGCAAAAGTATCTATATCCACAGTAAAACGAGTCCTATATCGACATAACCTGAAAGGCCGCTCAGCAAGGAAGAAGCCACTGCTCCAAAACCGTTCCGACCATGCAGTAATATCTAACAAATAATCTAACCTAACAATTTCACAACAACTACCTTATACACACAAGTCTAAAGGAATGAATAAGAGTATGTACATATAAATATATGGATGAGCGATGGCCGAACAGCATAGGCAAGATGCAGTAGATGGTATAGAGTACAGTATATACATATGAGATGAGTAATGTAGGGTATGTAAACATTATATAAAGTGGCATTGTTTAAAGTGGCTAGTGATACATTTATTACATAAATTTTTCATTATTAAAGTGGCTAGAGATGAGTCAGTATGTTGGCAGCAGCCACTCAATGTTATTGATGGCTGTTTAACAGGCTTGTTCCCTATTTAGTGCACTATATAGGGAATTGGGTGACTTTTGGGACACACACTTTAAAGATGGGGTTCAAGTATCACACTTGTGGAAAATATGGAGATGGGATGGAATTAATTTCATTTGATCGAGAGGATTACCTTATTAAATCTCTGTCAGTGGCACCCCTTTCTCGTGTGTGTGTGTGTGTGTTTGTATGAGCACGCGTGTCTGTGTGCGTGCACATACGCGTGTGTGTTAGAGAGAGAGGAGTAGGAGGGGATTAATACCCCTTGAAAAACATAGGAAATATCCCTGTTTAACCATTAAACAGGAACCTAACAGTATTATGACTACTAAATTGAAGTCATAAGAGAAGTGAATGCTGAGTATGCCTTACGACTTCAAACAATCAAGTAATTTACGGAGCACAGTAGGTGTCAAAGAGAAAGCTTTGTCTTCGATTAAAGCTGGAAAATGCATGAATCCTGGATTTAATCTACTTAATTCTATTATAATTGGAAACGCCCGTAAACATATTAGTGTTCCTAGAATCTCATAAAAGGAAATGGTTTCAGAACGAAAAGAGAAAAACAAGAAACAGACTGAAGGAGAAACGGAGAGAGAGAACACTACAGAGATAAGAGAGGAGATGAGAGAAGCGTACACGAGAGAAAGAGAGGAAAAGGGGAGAAGTTAAGATAAAATCTGTTTGCTGTGTTCCCTTCTCTCTGTCTTTCAGATAAACTCTGTCTGCTGTCTGCCCTTCTCTGTCTTTCAGAGACCTTCATCTCCCCTCTCTCTTGTTCTCTCTCGCTCGCTCCCTCACTCTCTCGCTCTCTCTCTCGCTCCCTCTCTCTGCTCTGTCTCTCTCGCTCCCTCTCTCTCTCTTGCTGTCTCTCTCGCTCCCTCTCTCTCTTGTCTGTCTCTCTCTCTCTCGCTTTCTCTCTCAATTCAATTCAAGGGGCTTTATTGGCATGGGAAACATATGTTAACATTGCCAAAGTAAGTAAGGTAGATAATATACAAAAGTGAAATAAACAATAAAAATGAACAGTAAACATTACACTCACAGAAGTTTCAAAAGAATAAAGACATTACAAATGTCATATTATATATATATATACAGTGTTGTAACGACGTATCTCTCTCTTGCTCTGTCACTCTGACAAAAGGATGTCTTTGTCTTCAAGTTGCTGTAAGAATTCCCCTCTTCCTCCCTTCGAACACCTGCTAGTCCTATCAAAGAGGTTTTATGGAACAGGACTAAAACAGTCCTGAATCGCGTCTCTGTCCTGGACAGTGTGTCTCACTTCTGCACTATGGGTGGATGAAGTGTTCTGTTGAATGTAGAGGGAGTGTGTGTGTGCGTGCGTCTGCATGCTTGCCTGTGTTCATGCATGTGTGTGTGTGTGTGTCACATCATTTTTTTTAAACCTTTATGTAACTAGGCAAGTCAGTTAAGAACACATTCTTATTTACAATGACGGCCTACACCGGCCAAACTCGCTGGGCCAATTGTTGTCCGGCATATGGGACTCCAAATCACGGACAGGTTGTGATACAGTCTGGATTTGACGTCTCTAGCACTGAGATGCAGTGTCTTAGACAACTCCTCAATCATCCACTGTGTCTGACGCCAAGTGTACTATATGCAAAATACTGTACACCCACCGAATGCACTGAGTATACCGAACATTAGGAACAGCCTCAAGTTGTTGGGGCATGGACTCTACAAGGTGTCGTAAGCGTTCCACAGGGATGCTGGCCCATGTTGGGATGTGTGTGTGTAGCATAAATATGTGTGTGTGCGCGTGTGTAGAGAGTCAGTGCAGGTGGTCAGTACAGTTCAAGTGTTCAGCATTCTGATGGCTTGTAGATAGAAACTGAGTCAGGGGACTTGGCCGTCTATGGAGCTCACTGGGAGATTATGACAGTGTCCTTTATGGAAGATGACTACTTGCCATTAAATGATTGACACATGGCATGATTGACACAAATTATTCACTCACATGTTCAAAAGAACAGTGTATTCCTTTACCCTAAATAATTATAAATCAAAGAACTGTACTGAATAGCACGAACTCAAAAAGCATAATATATTTGAATGTAGATTCAGGATAAATTAAGTAGCTCTTGTTCTAATGAACCTACTGTAGTCTCATGTTACCTGACTTCACAGTCTTGTACTCTATTGAATCTACTGTACTCTCGCGTTACATGACTCCACAGTCTCGTATTCTATTGAACCTAATGTAGTCTCAGATTGCCTGACTCCACAGTCTTGTATTCTATTGAATCTACTGTAGTCTCACGTTGCCTCACTCCACTGTCTCTTGTTCTATTGAACCTACTGTAGTCTCACGTTGCCTCACTCCACTGTCTCTTGTTCTATTGAACCTACTGTAGTCTCACGTTGCCTCACTCCACTGTCTCTTGTTCTATTGGTCCTACTGTAGTCTCAGATTGCCTCACTCCACTGTCTTTTGTTCTATTGAACCTACTGTAGTCTCAGATTGCCTCACTCTACTGTCTCTTGTTCTATTGAAACTACTGTAGTCTCACGTTGCCTCACTCTACTGTCTCTTGTTCTATTGAACCTACTGTAGTCTCACGTTGCCTCACTCCACTGTCTCTTGTTCTATTGGTCCTACTGTAGTCTCACGTTGCCTCACTCCACTGTCTCTTGTTCTATTGGTCCTACTGTAGTCTCACGTTGCCTCACTCCACTGTCTCTAAAATCTATTGAACCTACTGTAGTCTCACGTTGCCTCACTCCACTGTCTCTAAAATCTATTGAACCTACTGTAGTCTCACGTTGCCTCACTCCACTGTCTCTTGGTCCTACTGTAGTCTCATGTTGCCTCACTCCACTGTCTCTTGTTCTATTGAACCTACTGTAGTCTCACGTTGCCTCACTCCACTGTCTCTTGTTCTATTGAACCAACTGTAGGAACAACTGGATATGGAAATAGCCTGTTTTCTCATCTAACACAGTGAATGAGTATACTATAACTTCCAGTACTGTGACTGGAATAGGTACTGTACATAAACCAGTCTGTGTCACGGCTGTCCTCGCTGACAGAAGGTGTGGACCAAAACGCAGAGTGGTTAGTGTTCATTCTTTTAATAAAAGTCAACAAAACACTTCAAAATACAAAAACAACCAACGTGACAAAACCGAAACCGTCCTGTGTGGCAACAAAACCTCCACAGGAACAAACACCCACAAAACACAAGTGAAACCCTGGCTGCCTTAGTATGATTCTAAATCAGGGACAACGATTCACAGCTGTCTCTGATTGAGAATCATACCAGGCCGAACACAAAATCCCAACATAGAAAAACACACATAGACAACCCACCCCAACTCACGCCCTGACCAACTAAATAAATAAAAGGAAAAAGGAACAATAGGTCAGGAACGTGACATAACCCCCCCCTTAAGGTGCGAACTCCGGGCGCACCAGCATAAAGTCTAGGGGAGGGTCTGGGTGGGCGTCTGTCCACGGTGGCGGCTCTGGCGCTGGTCGTGGTCCCCACCCCACCATAGTCAACCCCCGCTTCCGTGGCCTCCTCCCAATATCCACCCTCCATGTCAATCCCACTATTCCAAAGAGCAGTAACAGACTGAGGGGTAGCACCTGACTGAGGGGCAGCACCGGACTGAGGGGCAGTACCGGATTGAGGGGCAGCACCGGATTGAGGGGCAGCACCGGACTGAGGGGCAGCACCGGACTGAGGGGCGGATCCTGGCTGGCTGGCTCTGGCGGATCCTGGCTGGCGGAAGGCTCTAGCGGATCCTGGCTGGCGGAAGGCTCTGGCGGATCCTGGCTGGCGGAAGGCTCTGGCGGATCCTGGCTGGCGGAAGGCTCTGGCGGATCCTGGCTGGCGGAAGGCTCTGGCGGATCCTGGCTGGCGGAAGGCTCTGGCGGATCCTGGCTGGCGGAAGGCTCTGGCGGATCCTGGCTGGCTGGCTCTGGCGGATCCTGGCTGGCTGGCTCCGGCAGCTCCTGGCTGGCTGGCAGCTCCTGGCTTGCTGGCTCTGGCTGGTCCTGGCTGGACGGCTCTGGCTGGTCCTGGCTGGACGGCTCTGGCTGGTCCTGGCTGGACGGCTCTGGCTGGTCCTGGCTGGACGGCTCTGGCTGGTCCTGGCTGGACGGCTCTGGCTGGTCCTGGCTGGACGGCTCTGGCTGGTCCTGGCTGGACGGCACTGGCTGGTCCTGGCTGGACGGCTCTGAAGGCTCGGAACAGACGGGCAGCGCTGGGCAGGCAGACAGTTCAGACCACGCTGGGCAGGCAGACAGTTCAGGCAGCGCTGAGCAGGCAAGCAGCGCAGGCGGCGTTGGGCAGACGGCCGACTCTGACCTGCTGAGGCGCACAGTAAGCCTGGTGCGTGGTGCCGGAACTGGAGGCACTGGGCTGGAGACACGCACCACAGGGAGAGTGCGTGGAGGAGGAACAGGGCTCTGGAAACGCACTGGAAGCCTGGTGCGTGGTGTCGGCACTGATGGTACTGGGCTGGGGTGGGAAGGTGGCGCCGGATATACCGGACCGTGAAGGAGGACACGCGCTCTTGAGCACCGAGCCTCCCCAACCCTACCAGGTTGAATGGTCCCCGTAGCCCTGCCAGTGCGGCGAGGTGGAATAGCCCGCACTGGGCTATGCAGGCGAACCGGGGACACCACCTGTAAGGCTGGTGCCATGTACGCCGGCCCGAGGAGACGTACTGGAGGCCAGATATGTTGGGCCGGCTTCATGGCACCCGGCTCGATGCCCAACCTAGCCCTCCCAGTGCGGCAAGGTGGAATAGCCCGCACTGGGCTAAGCACGCGTACTGGGGACACCGTGCGCTCCACCGCATAACACGGTATCTGACCAGTACGACGCCCTCTCACTCCACGGTAAGCCCGGGGAGTTGGCTCAGGTATCCAACCCGGCTTCGCCACACTCCCCTTTAGCTCCCCCCCAAGAAATTTTTGGGTGAGCCTCTCGGGCTTCCGTGCTAGCCGCGTACCCTCATACCTCCGGTTCCTCTCTCCGGTTGCCTCTGCTCTCCTCGCTGCCTCCAGCTGTTCCCATGGGAGGCGATCCTTTCCAGCCAGGATCTCCTCCCATGTGTAGCAACCCTTGCCGTTCAAGACGTCTTCCCATGTCCATTCCTCTGTCTGTCTCTGCTGCTGTCGCTGCCCTTCTCCACTCCGCTTGGTCCGTTTGTGGTGGGTGTTTCTGTCACGGCTGTCCTCGCTGACAGAAGGTGTGGACCAAAACGCAGAGTGGTTAGTGTTCATTCTTTTAATAAAAGTCAACAAAACACTTCAAAATACAAAAACAACCAACGTGACAAAACCGAAACCGTCCTGTGTGGCAACAAAACCTCCACAGGAACAAACACCCACAAAACACAAGTGAAACCCTGGCTGCCTTAGTATGATTCTCAATCAGGGACAACGATTCACAGCTGTCTCTGATTGAGAATCATACCAGGCCGAACACAAAATCCCAACATAGAAAAACACACATAGACAACCCACCCCAACTCACGCCCTGACCAACTAAATAAATAAAAGGAAAAAGGAACAATAGGTCAGGAACGTGACAGTCTGTCACTATGCCTGCATTACAAAGGGCACAGTTTTCCCTTCATAGTGCTCTGTTTTTTTTTTTTTTTTACAGTGCACTCTATAGGGAATAGGGTGCCCTTTGGGAAGCAGCCTATGTCTCTGTGTCATGTTCCTGACCGGTTTTCTGTTGTTTTGTATGTGTTTAGTTGGTCAGGGCGTGAGTTGGGGTGGGTAGTCTATGTTATGTGTTTTCTATGTTGGGTTAATGTGTGGCCTGGTATGGTTCTCAATTAGAGGCAGGTGTTTGTCGTTTCCTCTGATTGAGAACCATATTAAGGTAGGAGGTTCTCACTGTTTGTTTGTGGGTGATTGTTCCTGTGTCAGTGTATACCACATGAGACTGTTTCGTTTGTTCGTTCGTTTTAGGTAGTCTGTTCCTGTTCGTGCGTTCTTCGTCTATATGTAAGTTCGTTTGGTTCAGGTCTGTTGCCTTCGTTTATTGTTTTGTAGTTTGTTCTAGTGTTTTCGTGTTTCGTCTGTCATTTAAATAAATTCGTTATGTATTCATCACCCGCTGCGCCTTGGTCCGTTCATGCACCACAAGACGAACGTTACACACTGTATCGTGTGACTACAGTGAAGAGGCACTCTGCTGCTGTCTGTGTGTCAGCCATGATATATTCATTAGGCCTGGATTAGGTGGTGTGGTACAGAGGCGGACCGTGGTACCTTAACTGGGGAGGACGTGCTCATAGTAATGGCTGGAATGGAATCAATTGAATGGTATCAAACAAATCAAACACATGGTTTTCATGTGTTTAATACCATTCCATTTACTCCATTCCAGGCATTATTATGAGCCGTCCTACCCTCAGCAGTCTCCTGTGGTGTGGTAGGGGATTAGTTATGTGGTATGTGTAATCCCTATACACGGGGCTGATTTAACCCCTATACACGGGGCTAATTGAATCCCTAGACACCGGGCTAATTGAATCCCTAGACACCGGGCTAATTGAATCCCTAGACACCGGGCTAATTGAATCCCTAGACACCGGGCTAATTGAATCCCTAGACACCGGGCTAATTTAATCCCTATACACCGAGCTAATTTAATCCCTAGACACCGGGCTAATTGAATCCCTATGCGCCGGGCTAATTTAATCCCTATTCACTGATCTAATTTAATTCCGATACACCTGTCTAATTTAATCTGTATTCACGAGCTAATTGAATACCTATACACTGAGATAATGTAATACCTATACACTGAGCTAATGTAATACCTATACACTGAGCTAATTTAATACCTATACACTGAGCTAATTTAATACCTATACACTGAGCTAATTTAATACCTATACACTGAGCTAATGTAATACCTATACACTGAGCTAATGTAATACCAATACACCAGGCAAATGTAATCCTTATTCACAGAGCTAATTTAATCCCTATTCACTAGGCTAATTCATTCCCTTTTCACTGAGTTAATTTAATCTGTATTCCCGGGACAATGTAATTCTTATTCACAGAGCTAATTTAATACTTATTGACTGAGCTAATTTAATACCTATACACTGAGCTAATGTAATACCAATACGCCAGGCAAATGTAATCCCTATTGACTGAGCTAATTTAATCTGTATTCACTGAGCTAATTTAATACCTATTGACTGAGCTAATTTAATACCTATTCACAGAGCTAATTTAATACCTATTGACTGAGCTAATTGAATACCTATACACTGAGCTAATTTAATCTGTATTCACTGAGCTAATTTAATACCTATTGACTGAGCTAATTTAATCTGTATTCACTGAGCTAATTTAATACCTATTGACTGAGCTAATTTAATACCTATACGTTGAGCTAATTTAATACCTATTCACTGAGCTAATTTAATACCTATTCACTGAGCTAATTTAATACCTATTGACTGAGCTAATTTAATCTGTATTCACTGAGCTAATTTAATACCTATTGACTGAGCTAATTTAATAACTATACATTGAGCTAATTCAATCCCTATATACTGAGCTAATTTAATCTGTATTCACTGAGCTAATTTAATACCTATTGATTGAGCTAATTTAATACCTATACACTGAGCTAATTTAATCTGTATTCACTGAGCTAATTTAATACCTATTGATTGAGCTAATTTAATACCCATTCACTGAGCTAATTTAATACCTATTGATTGAGCTAATTTAATACCTATTCACTGAGCTAATTTAATACCTATTGACTGAGCTAATTTAATACCTATACACTGGGCTAATGTAATACCTATACACTGAGCTAATTTATTACCTATACACTGGGCTAATTTAATACCTATACACTGAGCTAATGTAATACCTATACACTGAGCTAATTTAATACCTATACACTGAGCTAATTTAATACCTATACACTGAGCTAATTTAATACCTATACACTGAGCTAATTTAATACCTATACACTGAGCTAATGTAATACCTATACACTGAGCTAATTTAATACCTATTCACTGAGCTAATTTAATACCTATACACTGAGCTAATGTAATACCAATACACTGAGCTAATTTAATACCTATTCACTGAGCTAATTTAATACCTATTCACTGAGCTAATTTAATACCTATACACTGAGCTAATTTAATACCTATACACTGAGCTAATTTAATACCTATACATTGAGCTAATGTAATACCTATTCACTGAGCTAATTTAATACCTATACACTGAGCTAATTTAATACCTATACATTGAGCTAATGTAATACCAATACACTGAGCTAATTTAATACCTATACACTGAGTTAATGTAATACCTATTCACTGAGCTAATTTAATACCTATACACTGAGCTAATGTAATACATATACACTGGGCTAATTTATTACTTATACACTCTGCTAATTTAATACCTACACACTGAGCTAATGTAATACCTATTCACTGAGCTAATTTAATACCTATACACTGAGCTAATGTAATACCTACACACTGAGCTAATGTAATACCTATTCACTGAGCTAATTTAATACCTATACACTGAGCTAATGTAATACCAATACACTGAGCTAATTTAATACCTATACACTGAGCTAATTTAATACCTATACACTGAGCTAATTTAATACCTATACACTGAGCTAATATAATACCTATACACTGAGCTAATTTAATACCTATTCACTGAGCTAATTTAATACCTATTCACTGAGCTAATTTAATACCTATTGATTGAGCTAACTTAATACCTATTCACTGAGCTAATTTAATACCTATTGACTGAGCTAATTTAATCTGTATTCACTGAGCTAATTTAATACCTATTGACTGAGCTAATTTAATAACTATACATTGAGCTAATTTAATCCCTATATACTGAGCTAATTTAATAACTATACATTGAGCTAATTTAATCCCTATATACTGAGCTAATTTAATCTGTATTCACTGAGCTAATTTAATACCTATACACTGAGCTAATTTAATACCTATTGTCAGGGTTGTGTACGGCGAAGTAGCAGAGTCAAATGCAGGACACAGGTGTTTGAGCGAAACACAAAACGTTTACTCAAAAAATCACAGCAAAATTCCACAAAGGGAATAATTACAAAACATCATAAGAAATAACAACAACCACTAACGTAACAAACAATCACGGACAAAACAGAAATGAAAGCCAGAGGGTTAAATAGGGAACATAATAGGGGAATTGAAACCAGGTGTGTAATTATGCAGACAAAACAAAACGAAACAGAAAAATGGATCGGTGGTGACTAGAAAGCCGGTGACGTCGACCGCCGAACACCACCCGAACAAGGAGAAGGGCCGACTTCGGCGGAAGTCGTGACACCTATACATTGAGCTAATTTAATCCCTATATACTGAGCTAATTTAATACCTATACATTGAGCTAATTTAATACCTATACACTGAGCTAATTTAATACCTATACATTGAGCTAATTTAATACCTATACACTGAGCTAATTTAATACCTATACATTGAGCTAATTTAATACCTATACACTGAGCTAATTTAATACCTATACACTGAGCTAATTTAATACCTATACACTGAGCTAATTTAATACCTATACACTGAGCTAATTTAATACCTATACATTGAGCTAATTTAATACCTATACACTGAGCTAATTTAATACCTATACATTGAGCTAATTTAATACCTATACATTGAGCTAATTTAATACCTATACACTGAGCTAATTTAATACCTATACACTGAGCTAATTTAATACCTATACACTGAGCTAATATAATACCTATTGACTGAGCTAATTTAATACCTATACACTGAGCTAATATAATACCTATACACTGAGCTAATTTAATACCTATACACTGAGCTAATTTAATACCTATGCACTGAGCTAATTTAATACCTATACACTGAGCTAATTTATTACCTATTGACTGAGCTAATTTAATACCTATACACTGAGCTAATATAATACCTATACACTGAGCTAATTTAATACCTATACACTGAGCTAATTTAATACCTATACACTGAGCTAATTTAATACCTATACATTGAGCTAATTTAATACCTATACACTGAGCTAATTTAATACCTATACATTGGGCTAATGTAATACCTATACATTGAGCTAATTTAATACCTATTGACTGAGCTAATTTAATCTGTATTCACTGAGCTAATTTAATAGCTATACACTGAGCTAATTTAATACCTATACACTGAGCTAATTTAATCTGTATTCCCTGAGCTAATTTAATACCTATACACTGAGCTAATTTAATACCTATACATTGGGCTAATTTAATACCTATACACTGAGCTAATTTAATACCTATACACTGAGCTAATTTAACACCTACACACTGAGCTAATGTAATACCAATACACTGAGATAATTTAATATCTATACACCGGGCAAAAGTAATCCTTATTCAACGTGCTGATTTAATCCCTATTCACTGCGCTTTTTTAATACCTATACACCGAGCAAATGTAATACTTATACACCGGGTTAATTTAATCCGTATTCACTGAGCTAATTTAATACCTATTCACAGAGCTAATTTAATCCCTGTACCCTGGCCAATTTAATCTATATACACTGGGCTAATTTAATACCTATTTACTTGGATAATTTAATCCCTATTCACCAAGCTAATTTAATACCTACACACCGGGCTAATTTAATCCCTATTCACCGAGCTAATTTAATACCTATACACCGGGCTAATTTAATACCTATACACTGAGCTAATTTAATACCTATTCACCTCGCTAATGTAATCCCTATACACCGGGCTAATTTAATCCCTATTCACTGAGCTAATTTAATCCCTATACACCGGGCTAATTTAATCCCTATTCACCGAGCTAATTTAATATCTATACACCGAGCTAATTTAATACTTATAGACCGGGTTAATTTAATCCCTATACACTGGGCTAATTGAATCCCTATACACCAGGATCATTTAAGCCGTATACACCGGGCTAGTTTAATACCTATACACTGAGATAATTTAATCCCTTCAGCCACCCACAGAGGGGGGTGAGGGGGGAGAAAGAGGGGGTGAGGGAGGAGACAGAGGAGTGTGAGGGAGGAGACAGATGAAGGGCGGGCAGAGGGAGAGAGAGAGAGAGCGAGCGCGAGCGCGAGCGCGAGCGCGAGAGCGCGAGAGCGAGAGCGAGAGAGAGAGAGAGAGAGAGAGAGAGAGAGAGAACATCACCGATTGTAGTGTAGCATTTTGAGCAGTGTGCATTAGGTCTATAACATGCCAGGCAAGTGGGAACGTTATGGAGGGGTATGGAGAGAAGGGGGATGGGGAGAGGGAGGATGGTGGATGGAGAGAGGGGGAATAAGAGGGGAAAGACAAAGCCATCAGAGGCGAAAATAGACAGAGGCCCCGGCCAACACTAACGAGACTAATGATAGGATAGGATAGAAGAAGAGAGAGCACAAAGCAGGTGGGTGGTAGAGAGAGAAAGAGAGATGCTTGCAGTGATTGAAATGTCACAGAGTAAAGGTAGGCAGAGAGGTAAGGTAAAGACACACCTGGCATCTAAACACACAGACACAGCTCCTAACGCTGCCCAAACACAGCTCCTAACGCTGCCCAGACACAGCTCCTAACGCTGCCCAGACACAGCTCCTAACGCTGCCCAAACACAGCTCCTAACGCTGCCCAAACACAGCTCCTAACGCTGCCCAAACACAGCTCCTAGTGCTGCCCAAACACAGCTCCTAGTGCTGCCCAAACACAGCTCCTAACGCTGCCCAAACACAGCTCCTAACGCTGCCCAAACACAGCTCCTAACGCTGCCCAGACACAGCTCCTAACGCTGCCCAAACACAGCTCCTAACGCTGCCCAGACACAGCTCCTAACGCTGCCCAAACACAGCTCCTAACGCTGCCCAAACACAGCTCCTAACGCTGCCCAAACACAGCTCCTAACGCTGCCCAGACACAGCTCCTAGTGCTGCCCAAACACAGCTCCTAACGCTGCCCAGACACAGCTCCTAAAGCTGTGCAGACACAGCTCCTAGTGCTGCCCAAACACAGCTCCTAACGCTGCCCAGACACAGGAAAGGAGGAAAGCAAAAGAAAATTCTCTCTCTTTAAAAAAATAAAATCATTCATCTCTCCCCCCCCTCCCCCCCCCCCCCTCTCTCATTGTCTGTCTGTCTGTCTGTCTGACATGGGCGTTACTATGGCTGGCTCTCTGATGGACTAGACTAGACTCCCAGCCTGCCCTTATTCCTATGCTTCCTGGCTGATGTTTTGGTCACTTTTGAATGCTGGCGGTGCTTTCACTCTAGTGGTAGCATGAGACGGAGTCTACAACCCACACAAGTGGCTCAGGTAGTGCAGTTCATCCAGGATGGCACATCAATGCGAGCTGTGGCAAAAAGGTTTGCTGTGTCTGTCAGCGTAGTGTCCAGAGCATGGAGGCGCTACCAGGAGACAGGCCAGTACATCAGGAGACGTGGAGGAGGCCGTAGGAGGGCAACAACCCAGCAGCAGGACCGCTACCTCCGCCTTTGTGCAAGGAGGTGCACTGCCAGAGCCCTGCAAAATTACCTCCAGCAGGCCACAAATGTGCATGTCTGCTCAAACAGTCAGAAACAGACTCCATGAGGGTGGTATGAGGGCCCGACGTCCACAGGTGGGGGTTGTGCTTACAGCCCAACACCGTGCAGGACGTTTGGCATTTGCCAGAGAACACCAAGATTGGCAAATTCGCCACTGGCGCCCTGTGCTCTTCACAGATGAAAGCAGGTTCACACTGAGCACATGAGCACATGTGACAGACGTGACAGAGTCTGGAGACGCCGTGGAGAACGTTCTGCTGCCTGCAACATCCTCCAGCATGACCGGTTTGGCGGTGGGTCAGTCATGGTGTGGGGTGGCATTTCTTTGTGGGGCCGCACAGCCTTCCATGTGCTCGCCAGAGGTAGCCTGACTGCTATTAGGTACCGAGATGAGATCCTCAGACCCCTTGTGAGACCATATGCTGACACATGCACATTTGTGGCCTGCTGGAGGTAATTTTGCAGGGCTCTGGCAGTGCACCTCCTTGCACAAAGGCGGAGGTAGCGGTCATGCTGCTGGGTTGTTGCCCTCCTACGGCCTCCTCCACGTCTCCTGATGTACTGGCCTGTCTCCTGGTAGCGCCTCCATGCTCTGGACACTACGCTGACAGACACAGCAAACCTTTTTGCCACAGCTCGCATTGATGTGCCATCCTGGATGAACTGCACTACCTGAGCCACTTGTGTGGGTTGTAGACTCCGTCTCATGCTACCACTAGAGTGAAAGCACCGCCAGCATTCAAAAGTGACCAAAACATCAGCCAGGAAGCATAGGAACTGAGAAGTGGTCTGTGGTCACCACCTGCAGAACCATTCCTTTTTTGGGGGTGTCTTACTAATTGCCTATAATTTCCACCTTTTGTCTATTCCATTTGCACAACAGCATGTGAAATGTATTGTCAATCAGTGTTGCTTCCTAAGTGGACAGTTTGATTTCACAGAAGTGTGATTGACTTGGAGTTACATTGTGTTGTTTAAGTGTTCCCTTTATTTTTTTGAGCAGTGTATATGCACATATTCGTGTTACAGTTTAATTTCAATAATGATGTTTTGGTTTCTCAAAATCATTGCCACGTGGTTAATCATACAAATCTGAAGTAAAATGATAAAAATCTGAAAGTAGAACTAATTACAGTTTTTCTCAGTCGCTTTGGTGCATTTTTCACATCATCCCTAACATGTGCAGAATAATAAGTGCATTTCTCGGAACAATTTGTACAAACTGCAATATACAATAGATATGTTTCTAAAGCTAGTCAGTCACTAAAAATCCTTAGTACATCTCTCAAAAGTAAATATTCATGCCAATGATCATGTCAGTGTCATCAGAATGATAAGTCATTGAGTCATTGTTCACGAACAAGGTCGTCAAAATGTTTAGGCATGTTGTCAATGTAACTGTGTACTTTGACAGTATTACCTGATGTAAACTTAGGCTACAGTTTGGATGACAGTTACTGTATTGAAAATGCACAAGGCTGCACTTCTATGGCATATATCAATTTCAACAGTACTATTTACATATTACTGTATGTGGGTTATTGATTGAAAGAGACTGGACAACCCAAGGGGCACAAAGGAAAAAAAACAAAATTAGAAAGAAACACAGGAAACCACCCCTAAGGCACAACTTTTCCCACAGCACTGTTGTGCTGTCTCTACACATCCAGACATTCCTGTCTGTCGGCCCACATATTCTCATCCACATCACACCTGATATTTTCCCTTCCAATGCAACGTGGAAAGAATCTTTTGGAATGCCTTATCCATCCTCTGCAGGCGTCTACTGTGATGTCCTCACATGCTGCATCCATTGCAGCCAGCAGGGTCATCTGTGTGTGTGGCTGACGATCGTACACCTTCCACCTCCATGCTGAAAAGAACTCCTCAATTGGGTTAAGGAATGGTGAATAAGGTGGGAGGAATTCTACGAGCATCCTCGGGTGGGTCACAAACCATTGCCTTATGATGTTTGATCGATGGAAACTCACATTATCACAAATGACCACATATTTTGGCAAATCCTCTCTAAACAGACCCCTCTCATCATCAGGGATGAGAGCCCTGTAGAGAGTCTCTAAAAAGTTGAGTAGATGCTGGGTGTTGTATGGCCCTATAAGGGGGATATGGGTTAGGACACCATGCTCCGAAATAGCAGCACACATGCTGATATTTCCTCCCCCGTTGGCCTGGCAAATCAACAGTAGCTCTGTGACCGATGATATTCCGACCCCGCCTTTTGCATTTGGTCAGGTTGAAGCCAGCCTCATCCACGTATACAAAGTTGTGAGAGGGTTCACTTGATTCCAACTCCATTATACGCTATATCCCAGAACACACAGTTGAATTTGTTTTGGTAAGGAAGAGTGACATAAAATGTACATATATTGCATGTTCCTTCCACAGCAATGGAAATGTGTGCAGTTTATGCTTACTGTACTATGTATCACTATAAAATGTTGCTGTAAAGTAGTTACATAGATATATGTTTTACCTGTACATACTGGTACCGTAGCTCCTTAACTCTGTCCTCATTCCTTTGGAATGGTACACGGTACAGCTGTTTCATACTCATCTGGTTTCTATGCAGCACCCTGTCGATGGTTGAGATGCTAACCGTATGGATGTTTTCAAAGACATCGTTGTCTTCTATAATGGTCCTTTGTATTTCCCTGAGTCTCATGGCATTGTTTGCTCGGACCATGGTGCAAATAGCCTCCTCCTGTTGAGGTGTGAAAAGGCGTCCTCTGCCACCGGTTTGAGGTAATCTTGCAGTCCTATGTGGGGAAAAATGCAGTGATGCATCGCACACTTTCACATAGACAAAAACTATGCGAACACACATTTTACTGTAAAACATACAGGTGGGTGCATGTAAGGTGCAGTATGTATCTGTATAGAGTATATTTCTGTATGCTGTGAAATACAAGTGGACTACTGTAATATGAAGCATTGTAGGAAGTATACAGTATACTGCTTATATACAGTAACAGTGCATTGGTGGACATACCTGTTCTCTCTTCGAAACGTTTGAATTATTGAGGACACGGTTGATCTCCCAATATTCGGCTGCACCCTTCGACCCGCCTCAGCCATTGTAAGGCCATGATTGACAACATGGTCTACAATAGTGGCCCTTATGTCATCAGATATGCGCCTATGTCCTCTTCTGCCTCTTCCTCTGTTTTGCCTTCCACCACGCATCCTTGCTCCTCTTCTTCCTCCTCTTGGCTGTTGACCCTGTTCGTTTCCTGGTCCATCCATTATTGGAAAATTGCAACTCTGTGTTGTGGTCTGTCTATATATGCTTGCCAATTGATTCTTCATGAGATGCACCTTTGAGCAATTTAGACAACTGGTTGATTGTTGGTTGAACTAACACTTTACATTCCTTCATGAGTGAGGGTCAATTTCACCTGCACGATTCATCAATTCACGTTTTTGTACAAAAGGTCTAATAGAAATGTGTAAAACTATGCTTGACAGTTTATGACAAATAGTTCAACAATTTTGCATGTAATGGCTTATGCAAGGAACTAATGCCTAGATGTTTTGAGGGGTAAGACTATTCAACAGAGAACCATCTACTATATTTTGATCAACATGACATGAGCAATTGATAATGTGGAAAAAAGCTGACACTTGTACATTATCAATTGCAATTTGTTCAAAGGAATAAGAAATTGCTTTAATGATGTGCACAAGTGACTAGATGATTTGGAATTTGTACAAGTAGTATCAAGAATTGCACTTTTGATCTAAGAAATGCACCAAAGCGACTGAGAAAAACTGTAAACTAAGGCGAGAACACTAGCCTCTGCCATATAAACACATAGATACACTGTGATCCATTGGCGGCTAAAGAAACGAGAGCATATAACTCATAGATGGCCAATAGGCCAATTCAGCAGTAGGAATATAACTTCAATCATCAACTAAGTAAAATACAGTTGATTACCTGGTTAAATAAACTGAAAACATTTTTTTTTAAACAGCCGAGAAAATAAAACAGTAGAAAATATCCTGATGAAAATTCAGGTTCTTTCAATCACATGCATCTCTCCTCTCCGCCTGTCAGCCTCCTGTTCTATCTGTCTTGTTGCTAGTGAAGTTCGACATTGAATCAAATTCTCACAGGGTCCGGCCCCCAAGCTGTCGCAAACAAACTCACAACACTGTATCAACTAGCCTATTCCGGGCCCTCAAAGTTTCCTGTACCAGTGAGCCCGTTTTTTAATGACGTTTCCACTGGATATATGCGATCATCAGATCATGATATTTTGCTCTTTCACACCGAGGCTTGGTGATTACCGTGGCCCGGAGTGTTGGAAAGATTTTTCAAATACTGAGGAACTATCATTCACAATGGATGTTAAAATAATAGACTACGTTGACTTATGTTAGGCCCGGTGAAAAGAATGGTGGTGTACTTGGTGAGTTAAGACAATAAAAAATATGATATTGCCAAATGGGCACTTTCCTACATGCATTCTGGAGACACACCATATCTCCGCCACAACCCCTCCTCTTCTTCTTGATGCAACATTTTAAATTATACTCAAGACACACTATCTTCACACATATTTTGCCAAGTTCACTACCCAAATTGTGGGCTTCCCAAACACACTTGTGATTTGAAACAATCCACAGCAATTTTTTTTTAAAGAAGATTTAAAAAAAGAAAATAATTTGCTCTCCCCCACACCCTCTATCTCTCTCTCTCTCTCTCTCTCTTTCTCTCTCTCTCTCTCTCACTCTCACTCTCACTCTCACTCTCACTCTCTCTCTCTCTCTCAAAATAGACTGCCTATTTTGATTTTGATTTTTCACCTTTATTTAAGCAGGTAGAAAAGTTGAGAACAAGTTCTCATTTACAATTGCGACCTGGCCAAGATAAAGCAAAGCAGTTCGACACATACAACAACACAGAGTTACACATGGAGTAAAACAGTGAGCAAATGAGGTGAAATAAGGGAGGTAAAGGCAAAAAAAGTCATGGTGGCGAAGTAAATACAATATAGCAAGTAAAACACTGGAATGGTAGATTTGCAGTGGAAGAATGTGCAAAGTAGAGATAGAAATAATGGGGTGCAAAGGAGCAAAATAAATAAATAAATAAATACAGTAGGGGGAGAGGTAGTTGTTTGGGCTAAATTATAGATGGGCTATGTACAGGTACAGTAATCTGTGAGCTGCTCTGACAGCTGGTGCTTAAAGCTAGTGAGGGAGATAAGTGTTTCCAGTTTCAGAGATTTTTGTAGTTCGTTCCAGTCATTGGCAGCAGAGAACTGGAAGGAGAGGCGGCCAAAGGAAGAATTGGTTTTGGGGGTGACCAGAGAGATATACCTGCTGGAGCGCGTGCTACAGGTGGGTGCTGCTATGGTGACCAGCGAGCTGAGATAAGGGGGGACTTTACCTAGCAGGGTCTTGTAGATGGCCTGGAGCCAGTGGGTTTGGCGACGAGTATGAAGCGAGGGCCAGCCAACGAGAGCGTACAGGTCGCAGTGGTGGGTAGTATATGGGGCTTTGGTGACAAAACGGATGGCACTGTGATAGACTGCATCCAATTTATTGAGTAGGGTATTGGAGGCTATTTTGTAAATGAAGATTGCCGAAGTCGAGGATCGGTAGGATGGTCAGTTTTACAAGGGTATGTTTGGCAGCATGCGTGAAGGATGCTTTGTTGCGAAATACGCTAATAGGCCAATTCTAGATTTAACTTTGGATTGGAGATGTTTGATGTGAGTCTGGAAAAAGAGTTTACAGTCTAACCAGACACCTAGGTATTTGTAGTTGTCCACATATTCTAAGTCAGAACCGTCCAGAGTAGGGATGTTGGACGGGCGGGCAGGTGCAGGCAGCGATCGGTTGAAGAGCATGCATTTAGTTTTACTTGTATTTAAGAGCAATTGGAGGCCACGGAAGGAGAGTTGTATGGCATTGAAGCTCGTCTGGAGGGTTGTTAACACAGTGTCCAAAGAAGGGCCAGAAGTATACAGAATGGTGTCGTCTGCGTAGAGGTGGATCAGAGACTCACCAGCAGCAAGAGCGACATCATTGATGTATACAGAGAAGAGAGTCAGTCCAAGAATTGAACCCTGTGGCACCCCCATAGGGACTACCAGAGGCCCGGACAACAGGCCCTCCGATTTGACACATTGAACTCTGTTAGAGAAGTAGTTGGTGAACCAGGCGAGGCAATCATTTGAGAAACCAAGGCCATCGAGTCTGCCGATGAGGATGTGGTGATTGACAGAGTCGAAAGCCTTGGCCAGGTCAATGAATATGGCTGCACAGTATTGTTTCTTATCGATGGCGGTTAGGATATCGTTCAGGACCTTGAGCGTGGCTGAGGTGCACCCATGACCAGCTCTGAAACCAGATTGCATAGCGGAGAAGGTATGGTGGGATTCGAAATGCTCGGTAATCTGTTTGTTGACTTGGCTTTCGAAGACCTTAGAAAGGCAGGGTAGGATAGATATAGGTCTGTAGCAGTTTGGGTCAAGAGTGTCCCCCCCTTTGAAGAGGGGGATGACCGCAGCTGCTTTCCAATCTTTGGGAATCTCAGACGACACGAAAGAGAGGTTGAACAGGCTAGTAATAGGGGTTGCAACAATTTTGGCAGATAAATTTAGAAAGAAAGGGTCCAGATTGTCTAGCCCGGCTGATTTGTAGGGGTCCAGATTTTGCAGCTCTTTCAGAACATCAGCTGACTGGATTTGGGAGAAATGGGGAAGGCTTGGGCGAGTTGCTGTGGGGGGTACAGTGTTGTTGACCGGGGTAGGGGTAGCCAGGTGGAAAGCATGGCCAGCCGTAGAAAAATGCTTATTGAAATTCTCAATTATAGTGGATTTATTGGTGGTAACAGTGTTTCCTAGCCTCAGTGCAGTGGGCAGCTGGGAAGAGGTGTTCTTATTCTCCATGGACTTTACAGTGTCCCAGAACTTTTTGGAGTTTGTGTTGCAGGAAGCAAATTTCTGCTTGAAAAAGCTAGCCTTGGCTTTTCTAACTGCCTGTGTATTGGTTTCTAGCTTCCCTGAAAAGTTGCATATCACGGGGGCTGTTCGATGCTAATGCAGAATGCCATAGGATGTTTTTGTGTTGCTTAAGGGCAGTCTGGTCTGGAGAGAACCAAGGGCTATATCTGTTCCTGGTTCTAAATTTCTTGAATGGGGCATGCTTATTTAAGATGGTGAGGAAGGCATTTAAAAAAAAATAACCAGGCATCCTCTACTGACGGGATGAGATCTATAAGTGGAAGTATATCTCTTCATTCACTTTCCTCTCTATTCCCACCAGGCCTGCATTTGTGATTAGATCAGGAGCACTTAAAGATAAAGTGCTGCTAGCACAACTTTTAACAAAGTTAATGAGGCCAGCAGAGGAGAAGTAGCACCTGTCTGACTTGGTTAATCGCTGTGTGATGATGATGATGATAGTCAAGCCAGAGGATGTTTTCCATTTTCCAGAAATATATCTCCCTCTATTGTGCTAATCTAATATGGTTGGATGGTATCTGAAACTACTATAGCAAATGTGATTCTAGAGATGATTAAAGGTAGGACAGTGATTTATTTTGTCCTAAGAACTAGCCATAGGGTGAGGTAGGTTTTCTGGAACTGGCAAATGGTATTCTATTCACAGGATGGGGATTTAGGTTATAAAAATGTTATTCTAGGGACAGGATGGGGATTTAGGTTGTATAAAGGTTATTCTAGGTACAGGACAGGGATTTAGGTTACATAAATGTTATTTAGGTTATATACATGTTATTCTCAGTACAGGATGGGGATTAAATTATATAAAGGTTATTCTAGGTACAGGATGGGGATTAAATTATATAAAGGTTATTCTAGGTACAGAATGGGGATTTAGGTTATATAAATGTTATTCTAGGTACAGGATGGGGATTTAGGTTATATAAAGTTTATTCTAGGTACAGGATGGGGATTTAGGTTATATAAAGTTTATTCTAGGTACAGGATGGGGATTCAGGTTATATAAAGTTTATTCTAGGTACAGGATGGGGATTTAGGTTATATAAATGTTATTCCAGGTACAGAATGGGGATTTAGGTTATATAAAGGTTGTTCTAGGGGATGACCTTGTCCTGTCTACAGCTGATTTCCGTGTGGTGATAGCGGGGGAATTGACAGTGATTAAGGCTAACCTAAGTAGACCTTGCAAATGTTTCCAATGTGCTGTACGTCCAGGAGTTAAGCTGGAGGGGAAGCTTATGCTTGACAATGAGCTGTGTGAAATAGAGTAGTAAGTTAAGGTCACACGAAGCACAAAAAAAGAAAAGTCATACTGAAGAAATTCTCTCGCCAAAAAGAAAGTCCAACGCTAATAGGAAGAAAATCCCTAACCTGTGGGGATTCTCAATGGAAGATCAAAACGCAGAAATACATCGATTTGCTTTCCTATTTAACCTTTCTCGGTACAGGTTAGTCCCACTGGGATAAAATATAATTTGCTCGTGAGACCTGCAGATGTTCCTAGATAAAACAAACGCCCCTCCCATCTCCATGATAGGATTATGTGGCAGCAGTGTGACATCACGTGACCTTGGTGTCTCAGACAATCACAGATGGCTGACCTATTTTGTGTAGGGGTTAAAAGTTAGAGGTCACTGTCTTGAAGGGTGATATCATGTCTGTCACACTGCCTAGTCCTCTCCTCAGGGCGTGGCAAGCGTGGTGGCTGTCTCTGTGGAAACAGTCCCGGTGGAGACAACTGTGTGTGTGTGTGTGTGTGTGTGTGTGTGTGTGTGTGTGCGTGTGCGTGTGCGTGTGCGTGTGCGTGTGTGCGCGCGCGTGTGCGCGTGTGTGTGTGTGCACGTGCCTTGTGTGCCACAGGAGCTGGAGGTGGTGGTAGCTGTGTGTTCCGTACCACAGGCCACTGTATCACCTAACCCTGGGGGTCTGCCTAGACACACACACACACATAGCGCTACACTGCTGCCTGTTCTCACTGCTCAGTGCTGCAGTCCCAAGTCTCAACTATGTGACCTAAATTAGCGCAATCTACCTAAAATGTCATCATGGTGATGTGCCTGTTCTTAGGGTGTGCATGGTTTCTATCGTATTCCTTACTCTCATGGTGTATTTAGTATTTTATTAGGATCCCAATTATCTACTGCTCTGGGGTAAAGTATAGTATTTTTACAGTTACCACCCGCAATGGCTTTCATTGGGTAAAATGCAACATCCATGAACATGAAATAACCAGACCTTGAATGTTGAGCCTTGTCTATTGACCTTAATGGGTTATCTGAGGTATAGTGTAACGGGTTACAGTCTACCACCCATAAAGGGTTATCTGAGGTATAGCGTAACGGGTTACAGTCTACCACCCATAAAGGGTTATCTGAGGTATAGTGTAACGGGTTACAGTCTACCACCCATAAAGGGTTATCTGAGGTATAGTGTAACGGGTTACAGTCTACCACCCATAAAGGGTTATCTGAGGTATAGCGTAACGGGTTACAGTCTACCACCCATAAAGGGTTATCTGAGGTATAGTGTAACGGGTTACAGTCTACCACCCATAAAGGGTTATCTGAGGTATAGTGTAATGTGTTACAGTCTACCACCTATGAAGGGTTATCTGAGGTATTGTGTAACGGGTTACAGTCTACCACCCATGAAGGGTTATCTGAGGTATAGTGTAATGTGTTACAGTCTACCACCTATGAAGGGTTATCTGAGGTGTAGTGTAACGTGTTACAGTCTACCACCCATGAAGGGTTATCTGAGGTGTAGTGTAATGTGTTACAGTCTACCACCCATGAAGGGTTATCTGAGGTATAGTGTAATGTGTTACAGTCTACCACCCATGAAGGGTTATCTGAGGTGTAGTGTAATGTGTTACAGTCTACCACCCATGAAGGGTTATCTGAGGTGTAGTGTAACGGGTTACAGTCTACCACCCATGAAGGGTTATCTGAGGTGTAGTGCTAGACTTTGGACCTGCTCATTAGGGGGCAGATTCAGACTCAGGAATTCATGCACTTCCCAGTATTAGGTATTCAGACTTACCTTATTCTTTTTCAGTTGCATAACTCGCTCTGCACTTTGGCGAACAGACTAGAATATATGGAGAGAACGGTTCAGAATATTAGGGATCCATAAAAGACATCTAAATATACAGATATTTGTCTTCGTTTCAGCACCAATTGGTAGGTAAAAAAAAAAAACTGATCTTGTAGATTATTTAGGTTTAGGAAAGTACTAAAAAAACAAGGTTGGAGAGCCTTTACACACGAAAGAAAGAAAACTGTGGTTTGATTAATTCTGAAAAAAGCCACATTCAGTTCTTCAATCCATGGGAATGTTGGAAGATTAGTGTACATATAACTATAATAGGTAAAATACTGTACAATAGTAGGCTATACCCTCATCTATTGCCTGCACTAACCATGGAACTGTGTGATGACATGGCCAAGTATTGCACCATACTGTCACGCCCTGACCTTAGTATTCTTTGTTTTCTTTATTATTTTGGTTAGGTCAGGGTGTGACGAGGGTGGTATGTGTGTTTTTGTCTTGTCTAGGGTTTTGGCTATGTCTAGGTGTGTGTGTGTAGTCTAGGCATTATGTAGGTCTATGGTGGCCTGGATTGGTTCCCAATCAGAGGCAGCTGTTTATCGTTGTCTCTGATTGGGGATCCTATTTAGGTTGCCATTTTCCAGTTTGGTTTGTGGGTTATTGTCTATGTGATGTTGCATGTCTGCAATCGTTATATTTAGCTTCACGTTATTTTGTATTGTTTGTTAAGTGTTCTTCATTATTAAAAGGAAGAATGTATTCTAATCACGCTGCGCCTTGGTCTCCTCACTACGACGAACGTGACACCTACGTTGGGTTCATAGTGTTACGGCTTGGTCTGCACTCTGCTCCATAACAATTTAATTAGCCTACGTACATGTCTTTCATTTTTTATACATGATCAACTGTTACTAATGATCCTCAGCAACAACCACACGTTGTGTTGGCGTTTACAGAGCAAGCAAATGAAGGTAAATGAAACAGTGTAATTAAATGGAATGATTATGTAGGCTATACCAACTGAAGGGAACTAACAGTAATGGAATGATTATGTAGGCTATACCAACTGAAGGGAACTAACAGTAATGGAATGATTATGTAGGCTATACCAACAGAAGGGAACTAACAGTAATGGAATGATTATGTAGGCTATACCAACTGAAGGGAACTAACAGTAATGGAATGATTATGTAGGCTATACCAACAGAAGGGAACTAACAGTAATGGAATGATTATGTAGGCTATACCAACAGAAGAGAACTAACAGTAATGGAATGATTATGTAGGCTATACCAACAGAAGGGAACTAACAGTAATGGAATGATTATGTAGGCTATACCAACTGAAGGGAACTAACAGTAATGGAATGATTATGTAGGCTATACCAACAGAAGGGAACTAACAGTTGGCAGTGTAATATGTGTGATTATTAGGCCTGCTGACGGTCGATACTGATAGTGACTAATATTAACATGATAGAAACAGGAAACTGAGAAAGTCAGGGTAGCCTATAATTAAGACACTCGAGAGTTCCCCTCCCTGTAAGTTTTTAAAAGCAGTACAATTTAAATTCTACATTGTGGCACAGCATTTCATAAACTGTACTCTGGGAAAGTTGATACTGTATGTTGAAATGCTTCAGTTTTCTGCCATATGACTGGTTTCACATTAGTTTTCAACAATAATAAGGTAAAAATACATCTAAAACAAGTGTCATTTATATTTACAATTCCCTTATCCAACCGAGCTCTTATCAATAGCTGTTATCCAGTTGTACATTAAATGCTTGGAGAATAATTTTACTTTAAAATCAAGTAGATGGTTTTTCCACTTGGAACCGGTATGTTTGCTAGACCTTGTTTCCTTGTAAAAGGTGGTGGAATAATTAGGGAATTCAGTCAAGGTCAGAATACGGCACATCTGCAGACACACCTTCATTTAATCATCTCCACCCCAAACGAATAGCTGGTGAATATCATGCTATTCTCATGCTTAAGTTCAAGGTCAGAATAAGCATAGAGAGAAAAGTGCATAAAAATGGAATTACGTTCCATTTACGCGCACTTAACACGGTCGGAATCTGACCCAAAATGAACAAGTTCCCTGTGAATCAGATGGAGTTGTTATGTTCCTGCTGATACAAACTGAACCAGAATCAGATGGAGTTATGTTCCTGCTGATACAAACTGAACCAGAATCAGATGGAGTTATGTTCCTGCTGATACAAACTGAACCAGAATCAGATGGAGTTATGTTCCTGCTGATATAAACTGAACCAGAATCAGATGGAGTTGTTATGTTCCTGCTGATATAAACTGAACCAGAATCAGATGGAGTTGTTATGTTCCTGCTGATATAAACTGAACCAGAATCAGATGGAGTTGTTATGTTCCTGCTGATACAAACTGAACCAGAATCAGATGGAGTTGTTATGTTCCTGCTGATATAAACTGAACCAGAATCAGATGGAGTTGTTATGTTCCTGCTGATATAAACTGAACCAGAATCAGATGGAGTTATGTTCCTGCTGATACAAACTGAACCAGAATCAGATGGAGTTGTTATGTTCCTGCTGATACAAACTGAACCAGAATCAGATGGAGTTATGTTCCTGCTGATACAAACTGAACCAGAATCAGATGGAGTTATGTTCCTGCTGATATAAACTGAACCAGAATCAGATGGAGTTGTTATGTTCCTGCTGATACAAACTGAACCAGAATCAGATGGAGTTGTTATGTTCCTGCTGATATAAACTGAACCAGAATCAGATGGAGTTGTTATGTTCCTGCTGATATAAACTGAACCAGAATCAGATGGAGTTGTTATGTTCCTGCTGATACAAACTGAACCAGAATCAGATGGAGTTATGTTCCTGCTGATACAAACTGAACCAGAATCAGATGGAGTTATGTTCCTGCTGATATAAACTGAACCAGAATCAGATGGAGTTGTTATGTTCCTGCTGATACAAACTGAACCAGAATCAGATGGAGTTGTTATGTTCCTGCTGATATAAACTGAACCAGAATCAGATGGAGTTGTTATGTTCCTGCTGATATAAACTGAACCAGAATCAGATGGAATTGTTATGTTCCTGCTGATACAAACTGAACCAGAATCAGATGGAGTTGTTATGTTCCTGCTGATACAAACTGAACCAGAATCAGATGGAGTTGTTATGTTCCTGCTGATATAAACTGAACCAGAATCAGATGGAGTTGCTATGTTCCTGCTGATATAAACTGAACCAGAATCAGATGGAGTTGTTATGTTCCTGCTGATACAAACTGAACCAGAATCAGATGGAGTTGTTATGTTCCTGCTGATATAAACTGAACCAGAATCAGATGGAGTTATGTTCCTGCTGATACAAACTGAACCAGAATCAGATGGAGTTATGTTCCTGCTGATACAAACTGAACCAGAGTCAGATGGAGTTATGTTCCTGCTGATACAAACTGAACCAGAATCAGATGGAGTTGTTATGTTCCTGCTGATACAAACTGAACCAGAATCAGATGGAATTATGTTCCTGCTGATACAAACTGAACCAGAATCAGATGGAGATGCTCCTGCTGATATAAACTGAACCAGAATCAGATGGAGTTGTTATGTTCCTGCTGATACAAACTGAACCAGAATCAGATGGAGTTGTTATGTTCCTGCTGATACAAACTGAACCAGAATCAGATGGAGTTATGTTCCTGCTGATATAAACTGAACCAGAATCAGATGGAGTTATGTTCCTGCTGATACAAACTGAACCAGAATCAGATGGAGTTATGTTCCTGCTGATACAAACTGAACCAGAATCAGATGGAGTTATGTTCCTGCTGATATAAACTGAACCAGAATCAGATGGAGTTGTTATGTTCCTGCTGATATAAACTGAACCAGAATCAGATGGAGTTGTTATGTTCCTGCTGATATAAACTGAACCAGAATCAGATGGAGTTGTTATGTTCCTGCTGATACAAACTGAACCAGAATCAGATGGAGTTGTTATGTTCCTGCTGATATAAACTGAACCAGAATCAGATGGAGTTGTTATGTTCCTGCTGATATAAACTGAACCAGAATCAGATGGAGTTATGTTCCTGCTGATACAAACTGAACCAGAATCAGATGGAGTTGTTATGTTCCTGCTGATACAAACTGAACCAGAATCAGATGGAGTTATGTTCCTGCTGATACAAACTGAACCAGAATCAGATGGAGTTATGTTCCTGCTGATATAAACTGAACCAGAATCAGATGGAGTTGTTATGTTCCTGCTGATACAAACTGAACCAGAATCAGATGGAGTTGTTATGTTCCTGCTGATATAAACTGAACCAGAATCAGATGGAGTTGTTATGTTCCTGCTGATATAAACTGAACCAGAATCAGATGGAGTTGTTATGTTCCTGCTGATACAAACTGAACCAGAATCAGATGGAGTTATGTTCCTGCTGATACAAACTGAACCAGAATCAGATGGAGTTATGTTCCTGCTGATATAAACTGAACCAGAATCAGATGGAGTTGTTATGTTCCTGCTGATACAAACTGAACCAGAATCAGATGGAGTTGTTATGTTCCTGCTGATATAAACTGAACCAGAATCAGATGGAGTTGTTATGTTCCTGCTGATATAAACTGAACCAGAATCAGATGGAATTGTTATGTTCCTGCTGATACAAACTGAACCAGAATCAGATGGAGTTGTTATGTTCCTGCTGATACAAACTGAACCAGAATCAGATGGAGTTGTTATGTTCCTGCTGATATAAACTGAACCAGAATCAGATGGAGTTGCTATGTTCCTGCTGATATAAACTGAACCAGAATCAGATGGAGTTGTTATGTTCCTGCTGATACAAACTGAACCAGAATCAGATGGAGTTATGTTCCTGCTGATACAAACTGAACCAGAATCAGATGGAGTTATGTTCCTGCTGATACAAACTGAACCAGAGTCAGATGGAGTTATGTTCCTGCTGATACAAACTGAACCAGAATCAGATGGAGTTGTTATGTTCCTGCTGATACAAACTGAACCAGAATCAGATGGAATTATGTTCCTGCTGATACAAACTGAACCAGAATCAGATGGAGATGCTCCTGCTGATATAAACTGAACCAGAATCAGATGGAGTTGTTATGTTCCTGCTGATACAAACTGAACCAGAATCAGATGGAGTTGTTATGTTCCTGCTGATACAAACTGAACCAGAATCAGATGGAGATGCTCCTGCTGATATAAACTGAACCAGAATCAGATGGAGATGCTCCTGCTGATACAAACTGAACCAGAATCAGATGGAGTTGTTATGTTCCTGCTGATATAAACTGAACCAGAATCAGATGGAGTTATGTTCCTGCTGATACAAACTGAACCAGAATCAGATGGAGATGCTCCTGCTGATACAAACTGAACCAGAATCAGATGGAGTTGTTATGTTCCTGCTGATATAAACTGAACCAGAATCAGATGGAGTTATGTTCCTGCTGATACAAACTGAACCAGAATCAGATGGAGTTATGTTCCTGCTGATACAAACTGAACCAGAGTCAGATGGAGTTATGTTCCTGCTGATACAAACTGAACCAGAATCAGATGGAGTTGTTATGTTCCTGCTGATACAAACTGAACCAGAATCAGATGGAGTTATGTTCCTGCTGATACAAACTGAACCAGAATCAGATGGAATTGTTATGTTCCTGCTGATACAAACTGAACCAGAATCAGATGGAATTGTTATGTTCCTGCTGATACAAACTGAACCAGAATCAGATGGAATTGTTATGTTCCTGCTGATACAAACTGAACCAGAATCAGATGGAGTTGTTATGTTCCTGCTGATACAAACTGAACCAGAATCAGATGGAGTTGTTATGTTCCTGCTGATATAAACTGAACCAGAATCAGATGGAGTTATGTTCCTGCTGATATAAACTGAACCAGAATCAGATGGAGTTGTTATGTTCCTGCTGATACACACTGAACCAGAATCAGATGGAGTTGTTATGTTCCTGCTGATACAAACTGAACCAGAATCAGATGGAGTTATGTTCCTCCTGATACAAACTGAACCAGAATCAGATGGAGTTATGTTCCTCCTGATACAAACTGAACCAGAATCAGATGGAGTTGTTATGTTCCTGCTGATATAAACTGAACCAGAATCAGATGGAGTTGTTATGTTCCTGCTGATATAAACTGAACCAGAATCAGATGGAATTGTTATGTTCCTGCTGGTACAAACTGAACCAGAATCAGATGGAGTTATGTTCCTGCTGATATAAACTGAACCAGAATCAGATGGAGTTGTTATGTTCCTGCTGATACAAACTGAACCAGAATCAGATGGAGTTATGTTCCTGCTGATACAAACTGAACCAGAATCAGATGGGAGTTTTACCTAAGACATTTTCTTAGTGTGTGTGTGGCTTCTTAGAGTGCTGTTGTTTTATTCGGCTGTTGTCATGGTGTTGTAAATGACAGTGTTACATATGGTTGTGGTGTCCAGTTGGTTGAGGGCTATTTCTTGTCTTCCGTTGTTGTGCTGTCCAACCGGCTGATGTCAGTACTAATACTGCTAATACTGTAAGATACCAGGCGACACTGGGAAGCTGATTCCAGCTATTCTCCCTGGCCTGCTCTGACAGATACCGTCTACTGGTTCTTCCTCAAGCTGCTCTCCACTCATGGATAGTCCTCTGAGCATTCACCTTCTCAACTGGATAGTCTCTTTATAATCTATCACGTTGAGGGATGGACAGAGATCAACCCCCTACCCTGTGTATCAGCACCACAATGGCTCTTTAAAAAATCAAGGGGGGAAACAGAATAAAAAAGCAGTATTGAATGTCTTATAGTTACCATCTGAACGAGACAAACAACAGAGTTGTTTTTTCCAACCGGGGAGGAGGTGGAGCGGAGAGAGGGAGGTAGGGAGAGAGAAGAGGAGAGGAGAAGAGAGGGTGGATGAGCGAGATAAAAGGACCGGAGGGGGAGGGAGAGAAAGAGGAAGGGAGGGAGAGAGAGAGAGAGAAGGTCACTGGTAACGAGTTTTACGCTTAATTTCATAATGTCATGATTGCTCGTATTTACCCAGGCTAATGTTGAGAAAGGCCCAGGCGACGTTATGATGAGGCCTGTTTGGTCTGTGCCACCACCAACTCTCTGTCCTGGCCTAATTATGGGTTGTTAGTGGCTACTGGACGTATTTTCTGTGTGCCACCACCTCTCGGTACTGTACATCCTGACATATGACAATACATATTAATGGCCTATCGCTCGCTACCTCTTGTTGGTAGTCACTGTATGGCCTCGTTATGGGCCACTGACTTAAATAGATCATACGTGTATCTCTATGGCCTACTATCTCTGGGTTATTGTATGGAATGTTGTATATTCCCCATGTAATACCATGTGCTGTAGTAGTTTTGTATATTCCCCATGTAATACCATGTACTGTAGTAGTTTTGTGTATTCCCCATGTAATACCATGTGCTGTAGTAGTTTTGTGTATTCCCCATGTAATACCATGTGCTGTAGTAGTTTTGTGTATTCCCCATGTAATACCATGTGCTGTAGTAGTTTTGTATATTCCCCATGTAATACCATGTGCTGTAGTAGTTTTGTATATTCCCCATGTAATACCATGTGCTGTAGTAGTTTTGTATATTCCCCATATAATACCATGTGCTGTAGTAGTTTTGTATATTCCCCATATAATACCATGTGCTGTAGTAGTTTTGTATATTCCCCATGTAATACCATGTACTGTAGTAGTTTTGTATATTCCCCATATAATACCATGTACTGTAGTAGTTTTGTATATTCCCCATGTAATACCATGTACTGTAGTAGTTTTGTATATTCCCCATGTAATACCATGTACTGTAGTAGCTTTGTATATTCCCCATGTAATACCATGTACTGTAGTAGTTTTGTATATTCCCCATGTAATACCATGTACTGTAGCAGTTTTGTATATTCCCCATGTAATACCATGTACTGTAGTAGTTTAGCATATTCCCCATGTAATACCATGTACTGTAGTAGTTTTGTATATTCCCCATGTAATACCATGTACTGTAGTAGTTTTGTATATTCCCCATGTAATACCATGTACTGTAGTAGTTTTGTATATTCCCCATGTAATACCATGTACTGTAGTAGTTTTGTATATTCACCATGTAATACCATGTATTGTAGTAGTTTTGTATATTCCCCATTAAATACCATGTACAGTAGTAGTTTTGTATATTCCCCATGTAATACCATGTACTGTAGTAGTTTTCCTGGGTCATTGTCTTTATCCCATTCAGAGTGTAGGTAATGTAGATTAGTTTCCCTGACGGATCATAGTAGCAGCCATTTAGTCTGGATGTGCAGGCTGTGTACATGTTTCGCTCAGCGTCTGTGTGTGTGTGTGTGTGTGTGTTATCTCCATGGTAAGTAGGGAGTGAGCTCTACAGGGACAGTGTACATCCGTAGCCATAGTGTCTCTCTGATGATGACAGTCACGAAGCAAGCTAACGAGAACCACAGGCAGTGTGTGTCTAGTCTACTAAGAGGCTGGAAATGACTGGTTTGTTTGATGCGGTAACAGCTTTATTTTGACTCCACATCCCATGCTAATTTAATCACAGTAATTTCATGCATGTTTATTAAGCTTTTCCAAATGTTTAATTAGCACAACAGTTCTTAGTGACTGAATTTATTTTCTGATTTATGTTATAGTAAAATGGGAAATGAGTGATTATCTAATCCAGAATATCTAACCCTGCCAACTACTCCAAATGTAATCTTTGGCCTGTCACATGATCAATTATCACTCTAGAGCCCAGACCGATAAACTATCTTATCAATACAATGGTATCAATAGAATGCAGCCAATTAAGCCCAGCTAACAAGCTACCAGAGATCAAAGAATGTAGGAGTCTCGATTATCTGACCAGAGGATTATCACACCAGAGGATTATCAAACCAGAGGATTATCTGACCAGAGGATTATCTGACCAGAGGATTATCTGACCAGAGGATTATCCGACCAGAAGATTATCCGACCAGAGGATTATCAGACCAGAGGATTATCTGACCAGAGGATTATCTGACCAGAGGATTATCTGACCAGAGGATTATCTGACCAGAGGATTATCAGACCAGAGGATTATCTGACCAGAGGATTATCTGACCAGATGATTATAAAACCAGAGGATTTTCTGATCTGCTGACTGATACACTGATGGCTGATCTACTGATACACAATAGGCCGACACAGAGAGACATCTAGGGAACAAGATACACTATATTACATGGAGACAGACTACACAGTATAACATATCTACTGATGCACAGAGACACACTACACAGTATAACATATCTACTGATACACAGACACACTACACACTATAACATATCTACTGATAAACAGACACACACACAGAGACATGGAGACAAAGAGAGACATGGAGACAAAGAGAGACATGGAGACAAAGAGAGACATGGAGACAAAGAGAGACATGGAGACAAAGAGAGACATGGAGACAAAGAGAGACATGGAGACACAGAGAGACATGGAGACATGGAGACACAGAGAGACATGGAGACACAGAGAGACATGGAGACACAGAGAGACATGGAGACACAGAGACATGGAGACACAGAGACATGGCAGCACAGAGATATGGAGACAAAGAGAGACGTGGAGACAAAGAGAGACGTGGCAACACAGAGACATGGTGACATGGTGAGACAGAGAGACATGGTGAGACAGAGAGACATGGTGACACAGAGAGACATGGTGACATGAAGACACAGAGGGACATGGTGACACAGAGAGACATGGTGACATGGATACACAGAGAGACATGGTGACATGGATACACAGAGAGACATGGTGACATGGAGACACAGAGAGACATGGTGACATGGAGACACAGAGAGACATGGAGACACAGAGAGACATGGTAACATGGAGACACAGAGAGACATGGTAACATGGAGACACAGAGAGACATGGTGACATGGAGATACAGAGAGACATGGAGGGAACATGATAGACACCATGACACTCAACCCAGGTCTTTTATGCAATCTAATGATTGCTATGGGCCCATAGTTGAAACATGATTCTATTATGATTTATAGATTTTTCTTGATTTATTTTTACATTTCTTTAAAAAAATAAATGTAAAAAATATCTTGGTTGATTTCTTTCTGTTTAGATGTTGTTTAGGCCAGTTGAGAATAAGTTCTCATTTACAACTGCAACCTGGCCAAGATAAAGCAAAGCAGTGCGACAAAAATAACAACACAGAGTTACACATAAACAAACGTACAGTCAATAACACAATAGAAAAATCTATGTACAGTGTGTGCAAATGTATAAGATTAGGTAGGTAAGGCAATAAACAGGCCATAGTGGCAAAATAATTACAATTTAGCATTAACACTGGAGTGATAGATGTGCAGATGATAATGTGCAAGTAGAGATACTGGGGTACAAAAGAGCAAGAAGATAAATAACAATATGGGGATGAGGAAGTTGGGTGTCACGACTTCCGCCGAAGTCGGGTCCTCTCCTTGTTCGGGCGGTGCTTGGCGGTCGGTGTCGCCGGTCTTCTAGCCATCATCGATCCACTTTTCATTTTCCATGTGTTTTGTCTTGTTTTTCCTCACACCTGGTTTCAATTCTCTCAATTACTTGTTGTATATTTAACCCTCTGTTCCCCCCATGTCTTTGTGTGGGATTGTTTATTGTAAGTGCCAGTGCACGTGTTGACTGGTGCGCGACGGGTTTTGTACCCATGTCTTGTTATTTTTATGCCGTTGGTTTTGCTATTAAACTGCTCCGGCTATTACCTAGTTCTGCTCTCCTGCGTCTGACTTCCCTGCCACCGGTTACGCACCCCTCAGAGGTGTGCTATTTACAGATTGGCTGTGTACAGCTGCAGTGATCGGGAAGCTGCTCTGACAGCTGATGCTTAAAGTTAGAGAGGGAGATATGAGTTTCCAGCTTCAGTGATTTTTGCAATTCATTCCAGTCATTGGCAGCAGAAAACTTGAAGGAAAGGCGGCCAAAGGAAGTGTTGGCTTTGGGGATGACCAGTGAAATATACCCGCTGGAGCGTGTGCTATGGGTGGGTGCTGCTATGGTGACCAGTGAGCTGAGATAAGGCGGGGCTTTACTTAGCAAAGACTTAGAGATGACCTGAAGCCAGTGGGTTTGGCGACGAATATGTAGCGAGGGCTAGCCAACGACAGCATACAGGTCGCAGTGGTAGGTAGTATATGGGGCTTTGGTGACAAAACAGTTGGCACTGTGATAGACTGCATCCAATCTGCTGAGTGGAGTGTTGGAGGCTATTTTGTAAATGACATCGCTGAAGTCAAGGATCGGTAGGATAGTCAGTTTTACGAGGGTATGTTTGGCAGCATGAGTGAAGGATGCTTTTGAGAAATAGGAAGCCGATTCTAGATTTAATTTTGGATTGGAGATGCTTAATGTGAGTTTGGAAGGAGAGTTTACAGTCTAACCAGACACCTAGGTATTTGTAGTTGTCCACATATTCTAAGTCAGAACCGTCCAGAGTAGGGATGCTAGTTGGGCGGGAGGGTGCAGGCAGCAATCGGTTGAAGAGCATGTATTTAGTTTTATTAGCATTTAAAAGCAGTTGGAGGCCACGGAAGGAGTGTTGTATGGCATTGAAGCTCGTTGGGAAGTTTTTTAACAGTGTCCAAAGAAGGGCCAGATGTACAGAATGATGTTGTCTGTGTAGAGGTGGATCAGAGAATCACCAGCAGCAAGAGCGACATCATTGCTGTATACAGAGAAAAGAGTCGGCCCGAGAATTGAACCCTGTGGCACCCCCATAGAGACTGCCAGAGGTCCAGACAACAGGCCCTCCAATTTGACACACTGAACTCTATCTGAGAAGTAGTTGGTGAACCAGGCGAGGCAGTCATTTGAGGCTATTGAGTCTGCCGATAAGAATGCGGTGATTGACAGAGTCGAAAGCCTTGGCCAGGTCGATGAAGACGGCTGCTCAGTACTGTCTTTTATCAATGGCGGTTATGATGTCGTTTAGGACCTTGAGCGTTGCTGAGGTGCACCCATGACCAGCTCTGAAACCAGATTGCATAGTGGAGAAGGTACGGTGGGATTCGAAATGGTCGGTGATCTGTTTGTTAACTTGGCTTTCGAAGATTTTAGAAAGGCAGGGTAGGATAGATATAGGTCTGTAGCAGTTTGGGTCAAGAGTGTCTCCCCCTTTGAAGAGGGGGATGACCGCGACAGCTTTCCAATCTTTGGGGATCTCAGATGAAAGAGAGGTTGAACAGGCTAGTAATGGCGGCGGATAATTTTAGGAAGAGGGTGGAAAGCATGGACAGCCATAGAAAAATGCTTATTGAAATGATTATTGTAGATTTATCGGTGGTGACAGTGTTTCCTAGCCTCAGTGCAGTGGGCAGCTGGGAGGAGGTGCTCTTATTCTCCATGGACTTTACAGTGAAGATCTATGATCTCTAGCCAATGTCTCTCTCTCTCTCTTCTCTCTCTCTTTCTCTTTTCTCACGCTCTCTTCTCTCTCTGTCACATCCTGACCATAGAGAGTCCTTATTTTCTATGGTAGAGTAGGTCAGGGCATGACTGGGGGTTAGTCTAGTTTATATTTTCTATGTGGGGTTCTAGTTTTGTTTTTCTATGTTGGTGATTTTGTATGATTCCCAATTAGAGGCAGCTGGTAATCGTTGTCTCTAATTGGGGATCATATTTAGGTAGCTTTTTTCCACCTGTGTTTTGTGGGATATTGTTTGTGTAGTATGTCAGCACTCCATTATCGTCACATCTCGTTATTCTTTATTGTTTTGTTATGTGGTTCACTTACTTTAAATAAATAAAGATGTGGAACCCAGATCACGCTGCACGTTGGTCCGAGTATGCTTCCAGTTCATACGACGAGCGTGACACTCTCTCTTTCTCTCTTCTCCCTCTCTCTTCTCTCTCTCTTCTCTCTCTCTTTTCTCTCTCCTCTATATATCTCTCCATGATCTGTGTTTTCTCCTTCTGTCCATCAGGCCGTGCTCAATATGTATCCCCCTCTTCTCTCCTCCTCCACCCATCCACAACATGTACAAACCTACTCTCCTCTTCCCATCTCCTCTCTTCTCTCTTGCCCCCTCTTCTCCTCTTCCCTTCCTATCATCCTCCTTTCTAAAGCCCACTGTTCTCTTAATGAGTCCACTCCTCATACTACTCTTCTGTTCCTCCTATTGAAAACATCAATAAACAACCCTGCCGCGGGTAGCTTCCTACCTCGCAGTGTAGACAGTATAAACTATAGGATGGAGGGAGGGAGGGAGAGAGGAGGGAGAGAGGAGGGAGAGAGAGAGGGATAGAGAGAAGGGAAAGCGAGAGAGAGAGGGACATATAGATGAGGGGAGAGAGTTGGGGAGAGGTAAAAGAGACTCTCTCTCGTGGGGAATGTCTCTCTACACTCTTTACAGCTTTTGCCTTTCAGTCAAGACAAGTTAGAAAAAGTCAATAAATGTTAAGTCTCACAAAAAAATAAGAAAATACCTTTGAGTATTTTTGCAGTACTGGAGTGCGTTGTTATCTCTACCTCTCTCCCTCTCGGCGTGTGCGTCTGTAAGACACTGTGTGAGTGTGTGTCTGCATGCGTGTGTGCATAGATGTGTGTGTGTTTGTGTATGAGACTGTGTGTGTGAGTGTTTGTCAGCATGCATGTGACTGAGTGATAACCGCTAACCGGGAGGGAGCATATGGTTGTCCACACGTGTGTATGAATAACAGAATGTGTATGTGTAGTTAGGAGGGGGGGGGTGCTGATGCTGTTATGTGGAGAGTGTTGTCATGGCAACATGGATGGAGAAGGTGGTAGTAGGTTCCCCCTGACAACCTTTATTTTCTCCAGCTTTTTATAACACCTATCTTAGCCCTTAACCTTAACACGAGAGAGTTTTTTGAGTTTTTATAAAACCTTTATTTTATACTCAAGTGTTAACATAAATAATGACACACTGCCTTTTCAGAAATGAAACAACAAATGTAATTCCTAAACAAAATAAATAAAATAAAAATACAAAAAGAACATATACATTCAACTTATTTCATCAACAAAAAATAATTTCCCCTCCTCTACAAAACAAAGCGCTCCTTCGTAGGCCCACTTCTCCTCAAACAATGGGAGATCTTTTACAGCTGAGAAGAACTCAAAATCCACTTTTATTCTTGCTTTCACTAATCCTTTAAAAACACATCTTACATCCTGCCCATATCCCGTTTCTATCTTATGTTTCCTACTCAGAAAAATTGACATCTTAGCTTGTCCCAAAATAAAATTTAACAGTTGACATTTTCTTTTCTGTTGCTTACTATATTGAAACCCCAAAATAAAAACAGTGTTATTGAAAATCTCCCCTACAGCTTTAAACAAAGATTCCAGCATTTCCAATAGAGGTTTTATCCTCTCACAATCCATAAAACAGTGAAAAATGGTTTCTCTTATATTACAAAAAGGACATCCATCTCTAACATCTAAGTTAATAACAGATACAAAAGCATTAACTGCAATGATGCCATGTAAAACCCTCCATTGCATATCACCAGTACCCTTTTGTAACGGTGGCTTGTACAGTGCTCTCCATGCTGGCTTTACCTTGTCATCAATGCCCAATTTTACCCTCCATGGAGTGTCTTTTCTATTTTTCAATTTATCTTTATTCAACACCTTGACACACCCCCTATACAAGTCCTTCCCATTCACCTCATCCAAACCCACCTCCTCCAACCCTCTCAAATCCAGCAATAACGCCTTTCTTTCTGACTCTGGGATATTTGGTGTAATCCCTAGTCTTGGAAATGAGACGTCTTCATCTTGTACCTTCTTCTTGTGGCTATTAAGCATACCCCACTCTTCCGCTGACAGAGCCTTCCTGCAGCTTCCCAGCATTTGTCCGACAATCCTTTCCGACCTCACCCCCAAATGTTCAGCCACCCGTCTTCCATCCATTAAGGCGGGCCCAGCCATGGCCATTAACTGTTTTAAGGTGATGATTTTGCCCTTCACCAGAATCTTGGAGAAATGTGGAACAGCTGCAGTTGTACAATCCAGTCTTGCCCCATACACCAGAGGTTCCTCCAACAGCCAATGCACTGAGCACCTTCATTATGCTCCACACTCTGAGAAGACCTCTGTAAAACGGAGGTACTCCCTCCCTAGAAATCTGTCTACTATCAACCAGAAATAAAGCCTTCTTTAAACCTAATCCTCCAACCCGCTGTAATACAAGACCTGCCACCCCTCTCCACACCACATTTTCCGGTCCATAAAGCAACCTTTGAATAAACTGAAACCGGAAAGCAGCAGCCCTACTAGCAAGATGTACAAGACCTTGTCCCCCCTCCTCTTTTGACAAATACAAAACACTTTGTGGAACCCAGTGATATTTATCCCAAAAGAAATCCACAATAATTGCCTGTATCTTAGCCAGAAGGCCAGATGGTGGTTCTAAAACTGACAACCGATGCCACAGTGCAGAGGCAATCACATTGTTAACTATAATAGTGCGCCCCCTATATGACATACGAGATAGCAACCAACGCCATCTCCTCATCCTCCCTTCCACCATTTCAACCACCCCAATCCAATTTTTTTCCATAGTCCCCTCATCTCCTAGGTACACTCCAAGATACTTAAAACCTCCCTTACACCATTCCAGCCCCCCTGGCAAAGCCATGATCCCTCCAGACCATTCTCCAATCTGTAAAGCACAACTCTTTTCCCAATTTACCTTTGCAGAGGATATTCCCCTAAAACGATCAACCATTAGACTCAAACTATCCACCTCCGCTTGATTTTTCACTAAAACAACTACATCATCAGCATAGGCTGAGAGACGAATAGGAGGAATATCCTCTGAAAGGTACACCCCTTCAATGCGACTTCTAATGCTATTTAGTAGTGGCTCTATAGCAATGGCATATAACATTCCTGACAAAGAACATCCCTGCCTAATACCTCTACACACTTTAAAAGGAGCACTCAAACCACCGTTAACTTTCAATACACTTTCAATGTCACCATATATCACCTTTATCATGGCAATAAAACCAGAGCTGAACCCAAACGCCTCAAACGTGTGCCATAAATATTGATGTTCAACTCGGTCAAATGCCTTTTCCTGATCAATTGAAATTAGACCAGCATCCAACCCAATAGCCCTAGAGACGTCCAAAAAATCACGAATCAGAGAAATGTTATCCCCTATCTGCCTGCCAGGAACACAGTAGGACTGGTCCGTATGTATGATTTGCCCCATCACCTCCCTCAGTCTGTTGGACAAAGCCTTTGACAAGATCTTATAATCAGTGCACAATAAAGCCACCGGCCTCCAGTTCTTCACCTCCCTAGGGTCACCCTTTTTGGGCAGTAGGGTGAGGACAGCCCTTCTGCAGCTTATTGGTAGTAACCCTCCGGTTAAACTATCATTAACTACTGCTAGCCAATCCTCTCCCAACATAGCCCAAAAAGACTTAAAAAAGTCAACGGGAAGCCCATCAATGCCTGGTGCCCTTCCATTTTCCATGCCTTTTAATGCAATGTATAACTCCTGCAAAGACAATGGTTGCTCAAGCTCAACCTGAGCTTCTGCAGCCACCTGTGGGAGCCCATCAAGGAACTGCTGTGTCACTGTTTTATCCTCTTTGTACTCACACTTGTAGAGCTCAGCATAGAACTCTACTGCCCTCTTTCTAATTTCACTAGGGCTAGTGAGCTCTTGTCCAACAGCTGATTTGAGACAATGAATAATTTTTCTTTGTCCATTCTTTTTCTCTAAACCAAAGAAAAATTTGGATGAGGCATCCATTTCAGAGATTCCCTGAAACTTATTTCTCACCAATGCCCCCTGTGCTCTGATACCCAGCAGGTCTGCCAATGCAGCTTTTTTCCTCTTGAGGGCCTGATTATGGCCTCTATCTCCTGTGGTCTCAACCAACGTCATGAGTTCCACTATTTCAAACTCTAGGGCTTTCATTGATCTGGTGATATCCTTGGTGACATTCCTCGTGTATTGATTACAGAATTGTTGAATCTGGATTTTCCCTATATCCCACCACTGTTGAAGGGATACAAAACTGGCCTTTTGAGACCTCCACCTCTCCCAGAAAAAACTAAAACATTTCCTGAAGTGAGCATCACTCAATAAAGTTATATTAAAATGCCAGTATGCGCTTTTGGGTTTTACATCGTTAATTAACACCACCTCTGTTATTAAACAATGATCAGAAAATCCCACTGGGGTTATCACACTTGATTTACAGACCTGAGATTGATGCTCAAAACAATAAAACCTATCTAACCTGGCCATAGAGATGGTGTTCTCTCTCACATGCGCCCAGGTGTACTGCCTTGTGCCTCCATGTTGACTCCGCCAAATATCACACAGTTCATGTGTTACAATGAGGCGTTTTAAAAAAGTCCTTGAGGCTATATGAGGTTCTTGGTGATTTCTATCTAAATCGCTGACTGTGCAGTTAAAATCCCCAGCAATAAATAAATAATCTTCATTGTTACATTTCTCAATGGTATTTGATAATGTCTCTAAAAAAACATACCCTCTCAACTGCCACCACGGGGCATATACATTTATCAGACACATAGTGATGTTTTCATACCTTGCTCTAACTTTTAATAACCTCCCCTCAACTACCTCTTCAACCTCATATGACAACGGCAAAACCCCTTTTGAGAACAAGATAGCCACACCCCCACTTTTTGAGTTTTTATGACTACACACCACTGTCCCCCCCCACTCCTGTTGCCACATAACTTCATTTTCCAAATTACTATGCGTTTCTTGTAGAAAATGTATGTCACTTCCCTTTCCCCTAATTAACTCATACACTATGGCTCTTTTTTTACCATCTCTTGCCCCATTTACGTTTAAAGAAGAAATCTTAAAACTGCTCATGGATGAAAAAAATATACAGAGGAAGATACAGACACCACATCTCTTTACAGAGTTAAAGCTGCAACTGAACTCTTTCATTTTCTTTAGAATTTACATCACTTATCACTCTCGTGACCACTTTCTTGAGTCTAGCAATTTCAGGGCTTGTCAAACCTCCCCCTGTAATTTTTGACATCAGAGACTTTGCTGATTCAATAAACAATTCACTTTCAGGGAAAAAATCAGTTATATTGTAATCCTGCATATATTTCTTCCCTTTTGTCAACTTCAGAAATTGACGTACCTTCTTAATCCCATACCTCCCTTCCACCCCATTTATCTCGCTATTTTGTTGTGACGCGTCAGATGACTCACTCTCGCTATCCTCTCCAGAAGAAAACTCCACCATCTCTACAACCTGTTCATCCTCAACTGATTTATCAATCTCTACCTTCCTCTTAGAATTAGACCCTTCACCACCCCTTAAATTCTTCCTCTTACTCCTCGGTACTTTGAAAACAGCTGCTTCCTTTTCCGTTATTTCAATCTCCTCTTTACCTCCAATTTCATTTTCCAGCACCACCTCAGCGACGGCAGTCGCAATCTCACCGACTGTTTCCCCTCCCTCTTTGTTCTGATCTACCACAATTGCCCCCTTATCCACAATGCCTTCCTCTCCTACTTTTCCAACCACATCTGCCCACCTTCTCCCTTCCCCTGCACCCTTAGCATGTTCATCCCTTCGCGGTGATGCGTTAGCTGCACCAGCACTAGAGCTACTACCGGGCTCTGCGCGCTCATTCTCGGGACAACTACGCACCAGATGCCCCTCTCTTCCACAGCCAAAGCATTTCATTGATTCAGTAGAAGCGTAGAAGACATAATCAAATCCATCAATCTTAAAACTGAATGCTAAATTCAGTTCATCAACGTCCTTTTTTAAGATCATATGCACTTGTCTCCTATGAGACACGACATGTTTCAGCAACGGAGATTTGCATCCAAAAAGAACCTTCTTTATTGTAGATACGATTTGACCATGACGAGATAACTCTCGCTCCAACACTTCATCTCTAACAAATGGTGGCACGTTAGAAAGTATAACTTTTTTCGCCGGATTCATAAGCGGAAATACCGGCGTCTGTGTCTCCCGCAACACAACACCCCTCTCAACCATCTTATTCACCTTTTCAATGGAATCTAAGAATATCACTACAGCGCTATTCATCCTTGAGGCTGATTTGATGCTATCATACCCAATGATAGCACCCACAGCCAAGCTACATTCTTCCACTGAGCACCCGGCCGCAGCAGGAATCTTTACTCCATGCCGCCGACTAAGTTTTTCAAACTCCAAACTTCCGCGAGTGGCCATTGCAACCTGCCCCACCCGCTGGTTGTGCCCTCGCGAAAAACAACCTCAACGATCCCACCACCCCTATACGTGCTTAGTGATAGTTAGACAAGATACCCTTAAAACAACTAAACTAATCAATATATATATATATATATATACATACCAAAACCCAATAGAGTGAAAAGAATTCCAGTCGCTCTCACAATCACTCCTGCTTGACGACTCACTCACAGCATGCACTCCGACGAGAGAGAGAGAGAGAGAGAGAGAGAGAGAGAGAGAGAGAGAGAGAGAGAGAGAGAGAGAGAGAGAGAGAGAGAGAGAGAGAGATCTGTATATAATCACCATGTTTGACATCTAACAGCAGTGACTGGAATGCCAACTGAATGTGTTAAGCTTATAGATGTGTTATTTCTATCTGCAACACTGTTGGTCTGCCTATTTGTAGATAAGCTTCTATATCAATCAAATGTATTTATAAAGCCCTTTTTACATCAGCAGATGTCCCAAAGTGCTGTACAGAAACCCAGCCTAAAACCGCAAACAGCAAGCAATGCAGGTGTAGAAGCACAGTGGCTAGGAAAACCCCCCTAGAAAGGCAGGAACCTAGGAGGAAACCTAGAGAGGAACCAGGTTCTGAGGGGTGGCCAGTCCTCTTCTGGCTGTGCCGGGTGGAGATTATAACAGAACATGGCCATTTAAGGCCAGATTGCTCTTCAAGATGTTCAAACGTTCATAGATGACAAGCAGGGTCAAATAATAATCACAGTGGTTGTCGAGGGTGCAACAGGTCAGTACCTCAAGAGTAAATGTCAGTTGGCTTTTCATAGACGAGCGTTCAGAGGTGGAGACAGCAGGTGTGGTAGAGAGAGAGAGAGATGAAAACATCAGGTCCGGGACACGGCAGCACGTCCAGTGAACAAGTCAAGGTTCACTAGCCACAGGCAGAATAGTTCAAACTGGTGCAGCAGCACGACCAGGTGGACTGGGGACAGCCAGGAGTCATTAGGCCAGGTAGTCCTGAGGCATGGTCCAAGGGCTCAGGTCCTCCGGGAGGGGAGCATACTTAAATTCACACAGAACACCAGATAAGACAGGAGAATTACACCAGATATAACAGACTGACCCTAGCCCCCGGACAGGGCCAACCAGGCAGGATATAACCCCACCCACTTTGCCAAAGCACAGCCCCCACACCACTAAAGGGATATCAACAGACCACCAACCTACTACCTTGAGACACGGTTGATAACAGCCCACGAAGAGCTCCTCCACGGCACGAGCCCGAGGGGGCGCCAACCCGGTCAGGAAGATCACGTCAGTGACTCAACCCACTCAAGTGACGCACCCCTCCTAGGGACGGCATGGAAGAGCACCAGTAAGCCAGTGACTCACCCCTCCTAGGGACGGCATGGAAGAGCACCAGTAAGCCAGTGACTCACCCCTCCTAGGGACGGCATGGAAGAGCACCAGTAAGCCAGTGACTCACCCCTCCTAGGGACGGCATGGAAGAGCACCAGTAAGCCAGTGACTCACCCCTCCTAGGGACGGCATGGAAGAGCACCAGTAAGCCAGTGACTCAGGCCCCGTAATAGAGTCAGAGAATCCCAGTGGAGAGAGGGGAACCGGTCAGGCAGAGACAGCAGGGCGGTCCAGTGCCTTTCTGTTCACCTTCACACTCCTGGGCCAGACTACACTCAATCATAGGACCTACTGAAGAGATGAGTCTTCAATAAAGACCTAAAGGTTGAGACCAAGTCTGGGTCTCTCACATTGATAAGCAGAACATGCCATAACAATTTAGCTCTATAGGATGTAAATTAGAGTTGAATTAAAAAAAATATATATTTATTTAACCTTTATTTAACTAGGCAAGTCAGTTAAGAACAAATTCTTATTTACAATGACGGCCTATCAAATGTCACAAGGCCTCCTGCGGGGACAGGGGCTGGGATATTTTTTTAAATATATAAATATAGGACAAAACACACATCACGACAAGAGAGACAACACAACACTACATAAAGACAGACCTAAGACAACAACATAGCAAGGCAGCAACACATGACAACACAGCATGGTAGCAACACAACATAACAACAACATGGTAGCAACACAACATAACAACAACATGGTAGCAACACAACATGGTAGCAGCACAAAACTTGGTACAAACATTATTGGGCACAGACAACAGCACAAAGGGCAAGAAGGTAGAGACAACAACACATCACGCAAAGCAGCCACAACTGTCAGTAAGAGTGTCCATGATTGAGTCTTTGAATGGAGAGATTGAGATAAAACTGTCCAGTTTGAGTGTTTGTTGCAGCTCGTTCCAGTCGCTAGCTGCAGCGAACTGAAAAGAGGAGCGACCCAGGGACGTGTGTGCTTTGGGGACCTTTAACAGAATGTGACTGACAGAACGGGTGTTGTATGTGGAGGATGAGGGCTGCAGTAGATATCTCAGATAGGGGGGAGTGAGGCCTAAGAGGGTTTTATAAATAAGCATCAACCAGTGGGTCTTGCGATGGGTAAACAGAGATGACCAGTTTACAGAGGAGTATAGAGTGCAGTGATGTTTCCAATAAGGAGCATTGGTGTGTTTTTCTTTTCTTGTAACCTTTGATTTAAAACGTAATGGTCACCCCCTGCTGTTCTTCAGCCACATGTTATATAGCATATACTGTATATCTTTTAAAATCCAGAGGCATATGGAGAGATATATTTTAAAATCCAGAGGCATATGGAAAGATATATTTTTATATCCAGAGGCATATGGAGAGATATATATTTTAAAATCCAGAGGCATATGGAAAGATATATTTTTATATCCAGAGGCATATGGAGAGATATATATTTTAAAATCCAGAGGCATATGGAGAGATATATATTTTAAAATCCAGAGGCATATGGAGAGATATATTTTTATATCCAGAGGCATATGGAGAGAGATATTTTAAAATCCAGAGGCATATGGAAAGATATATTTTTATATCCAGAGGCATATGGAGAGATATATATTTTAAAATCCAGAGGCATATGGAGAGATATATATTTTAAAATCCAGAGACATATGGAGAGATATATTTTAAAATCCAGAGGCATATGGAGAGATATATATTTTAAAATCCAGAGGCATATGGAGAGATATATTTTTAAATCCAGAGACATATGGAGAGATATATTTTTAAATCCAGAGGCATATGGAGAGATATATTTTTAAATGCAGTGGAAACCACAGGCATATTAGAGAGAACTTAGTTTTGGTCTTTATGCCGTAAAGAAAACCCATTTCCAATAAAGTTGGATGATTTTGAATGAATCTGTTATTTGCCTTTTGTCCAAGGCAATATGGACAGAGGAGTATATTAAATTGAAGGGTCAGATCAGAGCAGGGTTGAATATAGATGGAGAAAGGAGGGATTGAGGAAGGAAGGGGGAATTGAAAAGGGGGGTTGATAGTGGGAAAGGAGGAGGAGAAGAGAAGAGCAGAGGAATATTGATTAAAAGGAGACCAGAAAATAGGCACTCATCTCTTTTTGGCAGGTTTTATTATAATACTGAAGCACAGATAGGATACGTTCCAAAAGGCACACTATTCCCTACATAGTGCACTACTGTTGGCCCTGGTCAAAAGTAGTGTACTATAAAGGTAATAGGGATGCAGCCATATTTGAAAAGCCCACTGACATTTACTCCTGAGGTGCTGACCTGTTGCACCCTCTACAACCACTGTGATTATTATTTAACCCTGCTGGTCATCTAACGTTTGAACATCTTGAAGAATGATCCACTAAAGGCCCAATGCATTCATTTTTATATCAATATCAAATATTTCTGGGTAACAATTAAGCACCTTACTGTAATTGATTTCCATTAATGGGCAGAAGTAGCTATCTGCAATACACTGCACCTTTCTCTTTCTCTCTCTCCTTTTCTCTCACTCTGTCAGGGTACAATTTGCTACGAATTCACCCACATTCATAATGAATTTCCCTCCCTTCTCTGTCTCTCTACCTCAGTCTCTTTCTGTTTCTCCCCCCCTCTCTGTCCCGTGTCCATACTCTTCCTCTCCTATTTTTCCCAGTCAGTTGACCCCGTAATCCCCCTATTCCTCCATCCCTCACTCCTCTCATCTTCTGTTGAGTGAAACATGTTTACTGTCCATCTCTCTCTTTCTCTCTCATTCTAAATCTCTTCTTCACACTGTCCTCTCGGTCTCTTTCGCTGTTTGATTTTCCCTCTTTGCATGTATTCATTTATTTCATCTCCCCCTCCTCTCACTACACATCTTCACACAGGTGGAATACAATAACAAAGTCTATTTTTTACAATATGGCATTTAAGTTCTTTGTTGAAATAGGT